>NC_137798.1:9015940-9298440 GCF_963383645.1 Muscardinus avellanarius | reverse complement strand
GCTGAGGCTGATCTCAAACTTGTGATCCTCCTGTCTCAGTCTCCCAAGTACTGGGATTACAGGCATGCACCATCATGCCTGTAGCTCAGAGGTAGAATGCCCCTGGATTCAATTCCCAGCACCACAACAAAAAAAAAATCCTTTTGCATTATGTATTTTGCAAATATTTTCTCCAGATCTGAGGCTTCTACTTTTATTTTGTTCATAGTTTGTTTCAAACAACAACATTACTAATTGTTATTAAGTCTTAGAAATATAAAGTGTATTATTATAAATTATAGATAATTTCCTTCTTCATTTATAGTTTGGCATTTTGCATCTGATCTAAAATATGTTTCCTAGTCCAAGGTCAAGAACTTCTACATGTTTGAATACTTTGTTAATTATATTTAAGGTCCATTATCTACTTGCAGTTGACTTTTGTATATGGTATGAGGCATAGTTCAAGGTTCATTTTTGTACACATAAATGTCCAATTTAGTAACAAGAGGCTTTTATTCCCATAAAAATAAATGGTCTAAGGTATGATTAGTGTCTGGTGCACAGTCAATATTTGTTCAATATTAATATTTTTCATCCCCAAATCATTTTCTTAACTCTCCAGAAGAGTGGAGGAGAATAGCTTCTGCCTGCCACCTGGGGCAGATCTGTATACTCCTATCATGCACTGCTCATAAAACTTAAATGATCGATTTAATATTTAAATTTGCAAGCAAACAAAAAGGCAGGGGGTGTTATTGCTGACCTTTCTTGTTATAAAACGTTTCTGAAAGGTCAAACTAAATTGCTTGCTAAAGAACCTTGACCATTCCCCAAAACACCTAAACATAAGAACTTCTGAGCTTATTCAGTCTTACTATGCAAAATATAAGGATGACTGCACCTAGCTGTGTATGCAGAAACCCTCTTTTACTTTCAACTTAAGAATCTGTGACACCCCCCTTGCTCTTAATTCAGGGCGGACCATTTCCTCAAACCTTTCTGCCTGCAACGTGCCTGTAGTACAGTCTCTCTCCCCTACCTGGCAAGATTGCTGAATCTGATCCTTAGCTGGAAAGAAGTCTCACTTTTAAGGATCTGCATCATTCTTGCAGAAGGACACCGTGCTCCCTCTAGGAAATATTTTCCCTGTTTTGGGCACTCACTGCTGCTTGCATAGCCAAAGAGAATTACAGAAAGAACCGGCTTGTGTTACCTCTCTGTGTGCCCATTTTCTCCTTGGTCCACAGATGTGAACTGGGGCTCCTCCACCCAAGCTCTTTCCTATGTGAGCGCCTTAGACAATGCTCTGGAGTTAACCACAGTGGAAGACCACGTGAAAAATTTCAGGTAAGGTTGGCTTCTCGGGCCTCCTGGTATTCCACATTGAAAGTCGCTTTTCCTTCATGGGAGACTAGAGTAGTTACAAGTAGTTAAATGACCAAGCAGAGTGCTGCACTGACATGACGGCATTTCCTGTAGGGGAGCCCTTCCACCTTCAGTGAGCTAAGCCATAGCCCCTTGTAGCGCCAAGGACCGCCTTCTGTGCAAGGAGGTAGCGAGGTATCCCAAATGACATGGTAGCAGAGAGACGTCCTCAAATCTTCACGCATCTAACCCCGAGTGCTACCTCCGTTCAGCTCCAGGCTTGGGAGAAGCAGCCCTTTTGACTCTTCATTAGTTATTTCTGATTTTGAGTGGCAGCCCTACAGGTCAGAAGGCAAATAGCATGAAGAATGGTAGAAGAGGGACAGGCTGTGTTGAGATTTGGGGGAGGGTCGTGTCCAGAGGAGACAAGACAGGGAGACCCAGGCTCTCTTCTCCCTACTTTACACCTTTGCCATGACTAAACTCTGAGTACAAAGATGGTAAGATGGACCGGCAGTGTGAGCCAAGAATTCTGGTGGAAACCCAAGAAATAATCGATGGAGGTTGTCCCATTCGGTCAAGCCTATCCAGTCGGGTGCCTCTTGTCCAGCCAGTTCTTACATCTTATATTCTTGATTCCCAGGCCCCAGTGCATTGTTTTAACAGGGGGACCCATGACAAGACCTGCCCTCTTGGACATCACTCACGCCTTTACCAAGAACAGCGGCCTTTGCATCTGCTGTGAAGTATTTGTGGTAAGAGTCATGGAAGCCAAGTTCTTTCTCCTCCCCGCTAGGAGAGAAAAATAGCGAAATGGTTTGGACAAGAGCTCTCTTCCTTGATTCACAGGGCAAGGACTAGCAAGAGCGTACAATCCTGAATTTAAATGGGCAGGTGAAATGTATTTCTGATTTCAGAGGAGACCAACTAAAAGTGATAAATACTTCCAAGTGATAGCCTCTGAGTCAAGAAAAACAGGACGGGCTCAGAAATCAAATGAAGGCATTTGGGGTGATAACTGTCTACAGAAATCCAAAGGAATGGAATGAGCTCAGGAGAGCACTAATTATACAGATTAACTGATGAGCACAGAGCCAGACATAAGGGCTGTCTAAGACAACACATAGAATTTAGATTAAATACTTGATAAGCCCAATGGCGCACAGGTATTCAGGGAAGTAGACCAAGTTCTCTACCCCGTAGATAAAGTTTCATGGCTGAATGGGTTTCCCTTTCTTGAGTTTTTAGGAGTGGTAGACTCATAAAAACTTACTGATAGTGTTCCTAGGTGGTATTCAAAGTATGTGTCAGTTTTGTTGTTATGGTGGCAGTGGTATTAGGGACTGAGCCCGGAGACATTCCACCTCTCAGCTACACTCCCAGCCCTATTTTCTTTATTTTTTTTAAATTTTGAAATAGGTCCTCCCTAAAAATAGGGCTGAAGTTCTTGCTAGATTGCCAAGGCTGGTTTCAAACCTACAATCCTCCTCCTAAGTATTTGGCTTAAGGCATGTGCCACCATGCCCGCCCAGCATGTGCTAAAATTTTAACTATAACTATTGACTAATTTATCAAGTATGGAGAAAGCATTAAAAATGCAATAAAAAGGCAAGTTCTAGCCGGGCGTTGTGGCACACGCTTGTATTCCCAGCCCTGGGGAGGCTGAAACAGGAGGATCGTGGTTCAGGGCCAGCCTCCGCTACTTAGTGAGGCCCTCTGAAATTCAGTGAGACCCTGTTTCAGAATAAAAAGAATCAAAAAGAGGGCTAGGGGAGTCGCTCGGAGGTAGGATGCTCCTGGGTTCCATCCCCAGTACTACAATAAATAAATAAATAAATAAATAAATAAATAAGCAAGCAAGCTTAAATCCTCCAAACTAGCCTACCTCTGTATTACCATCACAATCTCAGTCTCTCTCTCTTTCTCTCACACACAACTGTACACACACCCTGCTCAAAACCCTCACCTCTCATTGTATCTTTCTAGTACTTAGGTTACTTACCCATTCTTCAAAGAATTTTCCTACCGTTTTTCTTATTTGATCCACAAAACTGTTTAATAAGACAGAAAAGAACAGAAGCTCTGTTCTCAATGTACTGGTTGGGGAAAAGTGAGATTCAGGGATATTAAATGATTGCCCTGGTTCACATGAGCAGAGAGTGGTAGTCGGGCTGTCAAACAGGGCCACCTGCATGGAGCAAGAAAGCTCAGCACCCTTGCCTCCTTGCGAGCACCATTAGAGTCAGGCACTGCTACCTCAGTGTCTAGCGTCTGCCAAAGAATAGGCCATCGGGAGACCGTGCGAGCCTGGGGCCACCCAGCCCTGGGAAGGTGCAGGGCGCTAACTCACCAGGTCATCGTAAGCAGCACTTAAACATCGTTCAATACTTGGCAATATTCTAAATGTTGGATGGAAAAAGTCAGTCAGAGTCTCTTCCCTCCCAGTGCTTATATGGCAGTAACTCAAACAATATAACTAAATGCAATTATCCCATAGTGGGTGGAGAGAATCCTTCTTGAACACATCAGATGGACGGGTTAAGTAATGGCTAACCGTGGCTCCAGAGGATTTTTCAAAAGTTTATCAAGACCTCTTCTCTCATATGATCAGCTTTGGTGCCCTGGATTAGTGGATTTCATTTTGGCCAATATAATATAGGAGCCGGTTTTGATGAAATAAGCAGTTTGGGGGTGTTTTTTCTTCTCCAGCAATTTAGAGAAAATTTAGTTTAGCAGGCAATAAAATATCTTCAGGACCGGCGAAATGAACTGGGAGTATAAACAGTCATATATTGGCGAGGGAGAAATGGTTTTCTGTAGAGAAAAAAGATATTGCTTTTAATTAACCCTTTGCTGCTTTTACTGGTATAAAGGAGTATAGTGCCGGAACATCATTTCACGCGAAGGAAGTACCCAAGTCTGTTACTTGGTTGTTTGACGTGTATTTTCGGTGACAATGTTCATTACTGGGCTGGTTTCTCTAGGTAGGGCCAGAGTCTTTCTCCCAGGCAGTGAGGTCCTCTTGGGGACAAAAAGTAATTACTTTATCAATTAAAAACCTTCCAGTTAGTTCCTTCCCATGAGCCCTTGGGGTTACAGATGCTTTCAACATTTTCAGACCGACCGCAGGTTCAGTTTTCAATCATCCTCGCAAAGAAACAGATATGGATATGAGGAGAGTCGGCACACCATTACATTTATTTTTCCTTAGAAGTACAATGGTTGAGCTGGATATGGTGGTGCACACTTGTAATCCCAGCACTCGGGAGGCTGAGACAAGAGGATCACGGTTCAGGGGCGGCCTCAGCTACTTAGTGAGGCCCTCTGAAACTCAGTGAGACCCTGTTTCAAAATAAAGAATAAAAAAATAGGGCTGGGGATGTTGCTCAGAGGTAGAATGCCCCTGGGTTCCATCCCCAGTGCCTCAAAAAACAAAACAAAACAAAGAAGTTCAATGGTTCGTGGTTAGACCAACCTTGTGGAAAGTACTGTTAAGTGGTGATGATGAGAAGCGAATCGTAATTACGTTTTTTAGCTCTGGGAAGCTACAGCATCTGGGCTTTTGTGACTCACAGGCAACTTCTGAATCGCTCTTTTGCCACCTATGAGCTGACGGTCCCTCGGGCACATCATTTGGTCTTCCTGTGACTCAATTTTCTCAGTTAGAAAATGAAAATAATAAAAGTATCACCTGCATGATAGTGTTACTATGAGAATGATAGGAGAGAAGCTTTCAAGGACTCAGTTTGGTACTCGCCAAAGAGCACATGCTCAATTAATTTTAGTTATTATTGGCACTGCTACTGTCATTACCATTATTTTATCTAGTTGCATTTTCATTCCAGAAATATATGGTCTCCACAAAAACTGAAAAAAACTCTCAGGAAGAAAAGCAGTTTATTTTCTTCCTCCCTCCCTCCCTCCCTCCCTCCCTCCCTCCCTTCCTTCCTTCCTTCCTTCCTTCCTTCCTTCCTTCCTTCCTTTTTCTCTGTAGTACTAGAGATTGAATCCAAGGGCATTCTACGATTGAGCTACACCCCTAGCCACCACGCCTGGCTTCTTACCTTTTTTTATTCAGACTTAAAGTTCAGATGAGGAACTTTTCTTTTTTTTTTAACTCTCCAATATAGCAAGTTTAATAATTCAACCAAATGCAACCATTTCTATGAGGTAACAAAAAAAATAATTAAAGAGTATAACTTTAGTCCCCTGCTTTTCCCATGTGCCATGTGCTTTTAAAATATCCAGAAAGCCTAGATGTTTCCAACAAATACTTATTTCTCACTCTACATACTGTAGCAATGAATAAAGCACACACACACACACACACACACATACTTTACAAAGACTATCATTTGAAAGTGTCTTCTAAATAGAAACATTTCGGCCCTAGAACCCTTCCCCTTCCCATCTTATCAATAACCCCAAGGATCAGATGTGCCCATCTGCAATGCTTAGGACTTGAATAATTTCACTTCCTAAGTGGTTTTTTGGGGGGCGTACAACATGGTGGAGACCTACATAAACACATCACCCAATCGGCCCTTACCCAGTTCCCGCCCCATACCCTCCCCCTCCCTCCTTCTCATGTTTGGCTTAGTGATTGGCACTGATATGTTTCTTAAAGTACATTCATGTGTACTAGAGAATTTCCCTCTTCCTCCCTCCCATCACCCCCGTTAGGTCACCTTATTTGTTCATCTATAGTGTCTCCTCCTTCGTGTAGAGTTCCTCCTATGACCCATTTTCTCCCTAGCTTCTGCATATTAGGAAGAACATCTGATTTCTTTTTTGTGACTGACTAATCTCACTTAGCATAATGTCCTCCATTTCCATCCATTTCCCTGTAAATGATGTAATTATGTTCTTCTTTATGGCTGAGTAAAATTCCATTGTGTACATATCCCATAGTTTTGTAATTCACTCATCTGTTGATGGACATCTTGGCTGGTTCCATAGTTTGGCAATTGTGAATGTGCAGCTATGAACATAGATACGCAAGTTCGTTCCCATTCTTCTGAGGACCCTTCATACTGTTTTCCAATGTGGTTGTACTAATTTGCAATCCCACCAACAATGTATTAACAATGTATTAGAGTTCCCACTTCTCTACATCCTTGCCAGCATTTGTTGTTGTTTGTGTTTTGAATAATTGCCGTTCTAGTTGGAGTTAAGTGAAGTCTCAGGGTAGTTTTGATTTGCATCTCTCTGATTGCTAATAATGTTGAGCATTTTTTCTTGCATTTATTGGCCATTTGAATTTCTTCCTTTGTGAAGTGTCTATTTAGCTCTCTTGCCCATTTTTTATCGAGTTATTTGTTTTCTTAGTGCTGAGTTCCTTGAGTTCTCTGTATATTCTAGGTATTAGAAGTATATTCTAATATCCAGATATTCTAGATATTAGGAGTAGGTGACAAGAATCTTCTCCCATTCTGACGGCTCTTGTTTGAGGTTCTTAATAGTTTCCTCTGCTGTATAGAAGCTCTACAGTTTCATGCAATCCCACATATTGATTTTCCTTTCAGTTTCTTGTGCCTTTGGGGTCTTGTTGAGAAAGTTTTTATCTGTGCCTGTGTTGCAGTGTTGGACCTATGCCCTCTTCAAGGAGCCTCAAGGTTTCTGTTCTAATTTTTCAAGTCTTTAATCCATCTTTAATTGACTCTGTGCAGGATGAGAAAGTGAGGTTTATTCTATTTTTCTACATATGTTTAACCAGTTTTGCCAACATCATTTGTTGAATAGGCTTTTTTCCAGTGTATACTTTTGGCTCCTTTGTCAAAAATAAATTGACTGTAATTGTGCAGGTTTGTTTCTGAGTCCTCTATTCTGCTCCATTGGTCTATGTATTTGTTTTTGTGCCAGTATCATGCTGTTTTTATTACTATGGCTTTGTAGTATAGTTTAAGGTCAGGTATTGTTATTCCTCCTACATGGTTTTTGTTGCTGAGAACTACTTCGGCTATTCTGGTTTTTTTGTTGTTCCAAATGAATTTAAGAACACATTTTTCTATTTCTGTGAGGAATGATATTGGTAATTTAATGGATATTACATTGAATCTGTAGATTCCTTTTGAAAGTTTGACCATTTTGATGATATTTATTCTGCCTATCCATGAACATGGAAGATCTTTCCATCTTCTAAGGTCTTCTTTGATTTATTTTTTCAATGTTTTATAATTTTCTTTGTAGAGATCTTTTATCTCCTTGGTTAAGTTTATTCCTAAGCATTTTTTGTGTGGGGGATATTCTGAGCAGAAATATTTTCTGGATTTCTTTTTCAGTGGATTTATGGTTGGTATACAGAAAGCCTTCTGATTTTTTTTAGATTGATTTTGTATCCAGACACTTTGCTGAATTTGGTTTTAAGTTTAGACTTTCCTCTGGATTTTCAAGACAAACTTGATGATCCTTTCTAAGAGATCTAGCTTGGAAATGTTTAAAGTATTGTCTGTTCTTCCCTTTTGAGCCTCCATATAAAAATCAGCAACATATTCCTATCTCACGAGGTTTATATTCACTGTGTAAGAAATGTTGTTCTTTTATGCCTCACTCCTGTTACCATGGGGAGCAGAATTCATCTTCTAGTTCCTCTCGTGCTTCCTGGCAGAGCCAAGACCATCAGCTCAGCAAAAGGCAAGTACTAAATCAACAGTTGCAAGTCAGAGCCTCCTCCAAGTCTCCTCTCTGCACCATGACATAAATAACTACCGTCTCTCTTTGCCAATTGGTGTCCTCACTTATGCCGTTCGTGATAGATGGAGAAATAGTAAAAACCAAAAAAGCCAGGCATAATGGCACATGCCTGTAATCCCAGTATTTGGGGAGGCTGAGACGGGATTGCAGGTTTGAGACCAGCATCAGTAACTCTCAGCAACCTAGGCAAGACCCAGTTTCAAAGGCAAACTAAAAATAAAAACAGGTCTGGGGATATAGCTCAAAGGTAGAACACCCCTACAAAAAAAGCTATATTTGCATAAAATATAGTTTGCATTATATACCCTTAATTTTCTGGTGCACAATGCTTAGTCCTAAAAGTCTTGTAGTGTCAGCTCCCTCTTAGGTCTGCCATGTGAGAAGACTGATACCAGAGACCTCTGCAGTCCCCCAGTCATATATCTCTTAGTTTTGCACTGAAAGACAAGCTTTCTTTTGAAATTAAAACAAGTAAAAAGCAGGTGATTTTAAAGGTTGACAATGGATTTATTGCAAAAGGCTTTCGTGTGTATAATGGCATTTTTGTAAGGACATTGTGTTGTGTTGCTGGTGACAACAAAGACTTTTTTTTCAGATTGCTTTCATTTTTATTTCAAAATGTTAAGAAAAATAATAGGTTGAGTTGTGTAACATTTACGTTTTTGCAGCTCAAAACTGTTGAATACGAGCAATTTTTTTAGGTTCTACAATATAAAACACTGAGATCTATATCAGGCCTGTCTAATTAACAATTGCTAACACTTTTATTCTTACTCCTTTCCTGCACTTTTTATTTTATTGGCAGTACTGTGGATGCAACCCAGGGCCATTCTACCTCCGAGCTACACCCCCAGCCCTATTTTTTATTCTTTATTTTTGCAACAGGGTCTCACTGGGTTGTAAATGGTCTCACTAAATAGCTGAGGCTGTCCGCGAACCACAATCCTCTCATCTCAGCCTCTCAAATGCTGGTGTTACGCATGTGCCACCATGCCTGGCTTCCCTGCACTTTTTATTTTATTTTATTTTATTTTATTTTATTTTATTTTGTGGGTCTGGGGATGGAACCCAGGAGCATTCGACCTCTGAGCTATATCCCCTGCCCTATTTTTTATTTTGGAACAGGGCCCTACTAAATTGTGGAGGGCCCTGTTCACTAAGTAGCTGAGGCTGCCCGTGAACCATGATCCTCAGATCTCAGCCTCCCAAATGCTGGGATTACACATGCACCACCACACCCAGCCTTCCCTGAACTTTTCATATAAAATGCACCAGTATCCCCCTAATATCCCCCTTATGGCAGCTCCAGCCTCTGGGTCCTCTCTCTTTGATAACAATACTGTCCAAGTTTTATGGACATTTTTCTCTTCATTTCTCACATGTGTGCCAAAATCAAATTTATTTTTATTCATATTTTTCTAGTTTTTAATATTACTTTAAATATTGTCACCAGATGTGGTGGCGCACGCTTGTAATCTCAACGTTCGGGAGGCAGAGACCAGAGGATCACGGCCTTAGCTACTTAGTGAGACCTTTCGCAACTCAGTGAGATCCTGTTTCAGAAAAAAAAAAAAAAAAAGACTAAAATTAGGGCTGGGGTATAGCTCAGAGGTATAATGCCCCTGGTTTCCATTCCTGGTACCACAAATAAAATAAAATAAAATAAAATAAAATAAACTTTGATTGTCCACTCTTCCTATTGTAAAGGAGAGAGATTTTTATCAACTTGCTCAAGTAGATTCTCTCTTCAGAATATTTTATCTTTACCATTACCCCCCCCCCTTTTTATCCTGAAAGTTATAAAATTCCAGCCACTTGGTGCAACCTCTATAATCCCAGTACCTGGGAGGCGAAGACAGGAAGATTGTGGGTTTGAGGATAGTCCTAGCAACCTAGCAAGGCCTTATTCCAAACAAAAATTAAAAGGGCTAAGGTGGTGGTAGGTCAGAAGTTGAATGGCTCTGAGTTTAATCCCCATTACCAAATACATATATGCATACATGTGTGTGTGTGTGTGTGTGTGTATATATATAATACATGTACATATATGTGTATATATATACATGTACATATATATACATGATACATGTACATATATATATATACACACACACATATATGAGTACATGTGTATACACACACATATGGGTACATATATACATATATTTTGTTTGTTTGTTTGTTTTGGTGGTACTGGGGGTGGAACCCGGGACTTTCTACCTCTGGCCTATACTACCAAACCTATTTTATACTTTATTTGGAAACAGGGTCTCACTAAGTTGCTGAGAGCCTCACTAAGTAGCTGAGGCTGGCTTCAAACCTGCGCGATCCTCCTGTCTCAGCCTCCCAAGCGCGGGGATGACAAGCGTGTGCTGCCACCACACCTGACTCAACACATATAAATGTGTATGCATATATATACACATATATATGTATATATTTTATACATACATTTTAATAAAACCTAAAGGTCTCTTTGAGAGGGTCTCAAGAAAACTCAGTCAAGACAAGCACCTCCTAACTCTATGGCATAATTCAAGTCCTGATAATCCAGGGGAAATGAAAATCCTTGATTGGTTGCTTCTTATTGTTAATCTTGTCTTCATCACAACCTTCACCCACCAAGAAGAAAATACACTCTTTCTGCATGCATCATCTGTTCTTCTTTGGCCAGTGAGGGTCAGTCGTGATGTAAAGAACAAAATGAGCCGATCGGATGCAGGAAGGAGGGAAATGCTCTTTGAAAGGGCACTGGGTGCGTGTCGAGATGAAAGATGGACCGAATCAGAAAGGGAAAAAATTTTCCAAAGACACAGTGAAAACAGAGACAGACGAATAAGACTCTCCACGTTTTACAAATAAAAGTTGGAGAGAATGTTGCACTTGGCCCGAGCGCCCCCATTTGATCCTAGTAACTGCAAACTCTTCTTCACACTTTATTTGTTTAAAGCAGTGTCTCATCAGCTTCTTTTCCAGACTAAATAATTGGAAGTGCTTTCCCCCTTTTCCAAATCATTGTCCAAGTTCTCATATAGACAAGGCTTTCAAAGTTCCTTTGTTCAAATCCTGAATTAATTTATGTACTCGTGTTTATGGATGCCGACTGGAGCTAATCTCTATAATACATTAATTGGGTGGTAAAATCCATTTTTGTGATGATGACATATTTGATTGATGAATAATGACATTCCGGCCTGTCTCTCCTCTTTGTTGGTTTGTTTGATTCTTGCTGCAATTGCACTGTAGACTCGCTTCACATTAATAAGTGCATTATAAGAACATTATAATCGCTTTTAGCAAAAAGTGATTCTGCGTGAAATATTTTTATGACTTCTCAGTATGGCAAATTTAGTCATTAAAATAAATCTCTCTGTCACAATTAATGTTTAATCTAGATTTTTGTAATGCTAATAGACATACGTTAGGCTGTATTTATTTAAATAAATGCCATTTCCCCCAGGGGTTCAGAGTCATTTTGGTACAACTCGATATATCGATGGTTCAGTGTCTTTTTCAGCTGCTGGTTATTCTTCTCTCTGACAGCACTCGTTTCCATTGAACTATCTTCAGTAAAATATTCCTTCTTTCCTTTGTAGTAGGTAAAGATTAGGATGTCCAAGAAAGGTCTGGTGGTTCAAAATGCATCGACAATCTGGAGGCCTGAGCCAAATTTGATCCATAGCACCAATCTTTGTTTAGTCTAGGTCTTCTGGTTCAAAAGCTATCCTCCCTATTCTTCCGTCCTTTCAGTCTTCTTTGAACATGTTTGTCTTCTCACTTTAATGTAAGTAATTCAAATTGTTTTGGAAAATTGGCAGATTCTAGAAAACACCCTGGAAAATAACTATGAGTATAAAGAATTTGACCCAATTTAAACAGAACATTAAAACCAAAGGGGCCTCGGAGTTCACCCAGAACTCTGAAATAGAGATATTGTAATATTTCTATTATCTTATAATAGAAAGACAATCTGTACCACATTTGCAAATTATCATTTTGTAATGATGAAGTGTAACAGTAAAATGAAAGTAATTTTTAGTTATTTTACTGAACCCAGTACATCCAAAATATTATTTCAATATGCAATCAACTTAGAACTATTGAGATATTGTGCCCTTTTTATGCAATAAGATTTGAAAATCTAGTATGTATTTTAGCCAGGCATAGTGGTGCACACTTGCAATCCCAGCATTCGGGAGGCTGAGACAGGAGGATCACGGTTCGCAGCCAAATACTTAGTGAGGCCTTTTGCAACTCAGTGAGACCCTGTTTCAAAATAAAGAATAAAAAATAGGGTTGGGGGTGTCGCTCAGGGGTAGAATGCCCCTAGGTTCCACCCCCAGTTCCACCAAAACAACAAAAAAAAAGAAAGAAAATTTAGTATGTATTTTATACTTCTACCATATCTCCATGGAGACCGGCCACATTTTCAAATGCTCAGCAGCAAGATGTGGAGAAGGGCTAGCATCCTGGCTGGGGATGACTGAGGCAGTTGCCTTATTTTTGTAAAAGCAGAACAGACATCGAGTGAAGACAAATGGCACAGCTACAAGCTTGTCGATGCCCGAATCAGATTTAAGTCCAACACCCTGACTCCCAGAGCAGTGCCCCTTCGGCTCCCTTATGGAACAAACACAGTGGCAGAGTTACCACTAAGTCTCACAGTGAGACTGTAAACACTCATCTGAGTAAGAAAAATCATCTTTAAAGGAAGACCTACAGCTTTCCAGACACAGTTCTAGGTATTTGTTTATTGCTACTTAAAGTGACAGTGCAGGAAAGAGATCTTATCCCCATTTTCAGATAAGATTTCAAAGCTGGGAGATAAACAGCCACCTCCTTAGATTTTAGACCAGTTCTGTCTGACCACAAAATGCACATGTCCAGGCTTCTTCATGTGTTCCCATTGAAGATGCTCTTAGACTGACACTCCAAGTGTGAACTGAGGACCAGCAGCATCCACCTCGACTGAGACCTCATCAGAAATTCAGAATTGCAAGCCCCATCATTGACCTACAGTCTGCGTTTAACCCAAGATCTCAAGTGAGCCAGGTGTGATGGTGCATGCTTGTAATCTAAGTACTCGAGAGGCTGAGACAAGAGGATAACAGGTTTGAGGACAGCTTCAGCAAAATAGTGAGACTTAGCAAACAACAAAGACTAGAAAGGGCTGGAGGTGTAGCTTGGAGGTAGAATGCCCTGAATTCAATTTCTGGTACGAAAGAGAGGGAGAGAAAGGAGAGAGAGGGAGAGGGAGAGGGAGAGGGAGAGAAGAAGAAGAAGAAGAAGAAGAAGAAGAAGAAGAAGAAGAAGAAGAAGAAGAAGAAGAAGAAGAAGCAGCAGCGGAGGAGAAGGAGGAGGAGGAGGGGGAGAGGAGGAGGAGGAGGAGGAGGAGAGGACGACGACGACAACAAGGAGGATGAGGATGAAGAGGGGAGAAAGAGAGAGAGAGAGAAAAGATCACAAGTGATTCTTATGAAATCAAAGACATCTGAACAAAAGACAGGTCTCTCTATGAATTTAAATGATTTCCTGGGAAATTAGATTTGTTCCCTGTCAGGCACATAATAAATAATCAGAAATACCATTTGAATTGAACTGAAACATAAAAAGAAAAGAGCTAGCTTGAGCCTTTAAGGCAAGAGAACCAAATATAGAATTTTTAGTTAAAACTCAGTCTCTAGAACTAAACCTTGAAATTACAAAATGCCTGTTCTACTCAGGTATGACGGCCCTTGTCTGTAATCCCAGGAATTGGGCTGAGACAGGAGGATCGCAGGTTCAAAGCCAGCCTCAGCAAATTAGCAAGCCCCTAAGTAACCAAAGGAGATCTGTTTCAAAACAAAAATACCAAGAGCCAAAGGACTGGGGGTCAAAAGATTCAATCCTCAGTATCACAATAAAATAAAATAAGAATCAGCTATTTGGCGAGGCCCTTCACAACTCAGTGAGATCCTGTTTCAAAAATAAAGAGACTAAAAAATAGAGCTGGGGGTAGCTTGGAGGTACAATGCCCCTGGGTTCCATCCCTTAGTACTGCAAAATAAATAAACAATAAATAAAATAAAATATAAAATAAGAAGGTGCCTGTTCTGCCCCCACAGAGTCAGCTTCCTTTGTTCTTAAACTTTTCCACTCTTTTCATCTCGTGAATCTCTCAATCTTTGTTCCCACTACGTTTGGCCATTGACTGAGAAAGAAATGTGGATTTCTTCGAGTGGAAGTGTGTCTCCCTTCCACGGGGAAAGGTGGCAGGAGGGTATTCTTACCACACACACACAAAGCGATGCCTCAACCTAATAGAATCGTCAAGATGTGTGGTGTTGGGCAGGGTTTGCAGCTCACCGTGTTCTGACTCCCCAGGCCTCTGTCCATTTCTCCAAACTGGGCTCTAGCCGAGGTCTCTTTGGTGTTCAGAACAGTGGCTCACGGTTGCTCCAAAGGTCAATTGTGAGCTTATCTGGGGCCTCTTCACTCGCATTTCCACTGTTCTCCTCATGTGCCTGATTCCCCAGGCCTTTCTTTCCTTGCATTCTGCATCGGCTGTTTATCAAACAGGTGTTAATAATCCTGCACACGGGAGGTGGAGAACAAGCAAGGTCGTCAGTACAGGACCTGTCCGAAAGGTCAGATCCGTGTGGACTCTGTTTAGAGAGATGTATTTGCCCTCTCTCCCCGCTCTTAACGCAGCAGGGCACTGCTGGCTCCTTTTGTCCTTTAGAAAACAACAGCGGTGTGATGTATAACAGCGGGGCCGCTAACCAATATTTCATCGTGTCGTACAGGGGCCACGCAAGTTGTGTGTGAAGGAGATGAACAGTGGCATGGCTAAAAAACAGGCCTGGCTGATAAAGAACAAAATCAAGGCTTTCTACGCCGCGGTGGCTGCAGACTGCTTCAGGGACGGTGTCCGAAGCCTCCTTCAGGTAAGGCCAGCTCGCCGAGGAACTGAGAACAGAGGCAGAAGACAATTAGCCCTCTACGTTAACGAGGCTACTAGAGCAAATGGCTGCAGTCAAGCGGCCCCGGCATCCGAGATCAGTGCAGATGGCTGAGGAAGTCATTTCCAATTCCCGGGGAAAGATAGACCTAGGACGAAAGCAGAGAGGTCCTATTACAGTGAACTATGAATGATACACTGGGATCCGGGGAAATGAGGCTGCCTTTGGCCACCGGCATACATTCTGTTCCCATCCTTATTGAAATGCAAATTTGTTCTGGTGGTTGACGACGTTGGGGATCCTATTAAAACTTCAAACTATTTTTGCATCTCATACGGCATGCAGCAACGCTCAAGTCAGACATTTTTCTTTTTCCATCTCTCTCTTGTAAATGGTGTGAGGGCAGCCGCTAGGCTCCACTAAATAAATGTGTGATGATCGGGGCGTAAAATCTCCCTATCCTCTTAAATTATTTCCAGGGTGTTAAATAAAATGTAATCATCTCCAGCAATCAACATTAAGGCCCACAGAGCTCCATCTTTTCTCCCGTATTCTTCCCTCTCCACTCCCCTTCTTTATTTCTTCTATAGTACACACGTAAAATCAGTTCTTAGCTGCCCTCTCTACAACTGAGAACGCCAACAAGTTCTCAGTGCAGTCTAAGAGATTCTCGGAAATTGTAGGGCTTGGCTTTCTAAACATTTTGACTTTAGTGGAGTCAAAAAGGCCTGGTTCTATGTGTACCCAACAAAGAATTTGGCTTTCATAGTGTCCATAGTTAGGAGTGTCAGAATTCCAGACTAAAATTTAGCTAACTGATGCTTTATGTGGGCAGGGGACAGGGGAGGATGCTGGTTTCGGTGTAATATTTTGGAGATTAGGCACACTTGATATGTTCCCTGAAGAACACTTGCAAAAGTAGCTGCACATTCAGAGAAGCCATTTCTGAAAGGCCTGTTATCCACAATAAGCTTCTTTTCACCTGTTGCTAATGTGTTAAGCCATGGAATTAGGTGTTCTTGTTGTACGGTGCTTATTTGTCTTTCAGTAGCAAGTTTCTTTTCAGTAGCTCTTGGTTAAGCATCTTGGTGGGAGGGCTACAACATTTAATGTCAAATGACCAAGAAGATTGGTAGAATAGTAATATTTTCATCTGGGAATGGGAATACAGACCTAAAAGAAAAGCAGGGGGACAAAAGATTTTAGTGTGGAAAAGAATTGTTAGGTTAGCTCAAAACGAACTTTAAATCAATGGAGCATGCATAAATTCACGTGAAGTTCTTCCCATAAAAGTGGACTACAGAAGGGTCATGACAAAAAAAAAAAAAATCAGGACAGAGAGCCACTAACATCAAGCACTACCAATTACATCATTTTGGATAAAGCTGTCCTTGTATCTAAGAAGTTACAGAGTAGAAATGACCATATCCCCAAACTGTCATGGAAGACTAGATCCATCCCGCTACGCACCTTTCAAGGGCCAAATGATGGTTCTAATGGGTTGTTGGGCCACCTGTGTATTTCTAAGATCACTATACACCCCAAATACGTTGCAGGTATAGCTTATTTCAGGAACCTTCCATTAGCACATCTCTCCTTCCGTGTGCGACTGTCTCTTCTAGAATATCCAACCTCCATTCTGGTCAGTTCTTTAACTCTTCTAGAAACCCAGAATGGCTTGCTTTCTTTCCCACTGATCCACTCATCTTGTCAACATCTAACCAAACCCCAAGACTGAGAACAAAGGCCCCCTCTCCCGTAACCCTGTCGGCGAATCCTCAGCTGGAATTCAAGTTTTCTTTTTTGTATTTCCATACGAGTCCCTCTCTGCCTTTACTTATATTTCTGTTTTTTTATGTATGCCTTGCCTCCTCTGCCTCATTCTAAGCTCTTAACACCAGTGGGTACGCTTTACTATTCTCTCATCCATACCGCTTTGTAATTAATAGGTGCTTGATAATATTGTCAAATTAAATTTGATTAACCAGAAGCCACATCCTGTCATCTACTGGGGGAAGCGAAATTTCTTATATGGACAATAATCATTAATGATACTGTCATGCAAGAGGACTAGGTCTGGGGAACATAGTTCAGTCATTGTTCAGTAAATAACCTAAGAGATATTTCAGTGATCCTTGTATATAAACATTTCCCAAACAGGGATTTTATTGCTGATGACATTATGGATATACCAGGTGGAAATGAGCCTTGAAGCACTAAGTTATCACATGCATACCAACAGTTAAACTGGCCCTTACTTGTTATTGAACCATTTTCATGAGTGTGTCAGAAGAAATGCAAATTACTGCTAATTTCGAAAAGTTACGTTTCTGTCATCTAAAATCCATTTATGGCTGAGATGATTTAGAACTAATCTCTCTATTTTATGCTTGGGTACAGGCATGAAGGACATGCACTAAAATGTAATCTAATCTTGGGGATCTTCAGAACATTACTCCAGCGCTCATTTTGGACATTATTTTTCATTTGCAATGGTAGTTTCCCGGTATGGTAGGATTGCCCATGTGTCTATGTCCTCTGTTTAGGCCTCGGGCTTAGGAAGAATGAAACCCAACACTCTGGTGATTGGATATAAAAAGAACTGGAGAAAAGCTCCCTTGTCAGAGATCGAGAACTACGTGGGAATCATACAGTAAGTGATGACCTGGGGACGAGCTCTTGTTTATAATGTGCTAACCAGGACAGGAAATAACCAGCTCTGCACAGAACACTACTGTGCCACATAATATTGCCCAAAAAGAGAACATTCTCTGGGTCCACCAATAAGAACCAGAGGGGCTCAGAGTGTTGAAGGAGATGGGGTGGGGGTCATAAGGTGTCAAAGAAAAAAGGTAAATGTTTATAGAGTTACAACCTTAACGTCCATTTACAATATTAAAAGCAGAAGGCAGATAGGTATGGAAGGGTTTTTTTTTCTTTCAAAATACCCGCACTCTTTTTTTTCCTGTATTAAATTATATATCTATAGCTATGTATATTGATATATTGTAATATCCTTTTTTGTCTCTGTATCCATTTTTTATTTAAAGTCTATTTTGTCTAATATTGTATAGACATTCTTGTTCTCTTTTGGTTACTGTTTGCATAGAATTTTTTTCATCTTTTTATTTTATTTATATTTATGAATCTAGAGTGAATTTCTTATATACACGGGTTGACTGTTGTTCCCAGATCAGACTTTGTCTTCTGAGCCTTGCTTAGCATGGTCACTACCCCAAAAACCAGGTACCCTCTGTTCACAGGGGCATTGCATATGCCAGGTGCTTCTACTACCAGGTGTAGTAAGTAGCACAAAAACAAAGTTCCAGATGGTATGTGCCTTCTAATAGCTAAACGGTTGATGAGTTTGGGGAAATAAAAAATGAGAGCCTTTCAAGGATGAACAAACACCAGACTAACATCCTTACCAGGAATTAGACCATTTATTTCTTAAACCTTAGAAATGAGTACTACTATTGTTCCCCATGACACATGTTGAGACAGAGTAGTTTTTAAAAATTAAGAAACATGCTGAACGAAGTCAGTTTAGTAAGTGACTCAGCTGGGTTTCCAAACCAGGACCATCTGAATTCAAAGTTGAAACACACAACCTCAATGCTATGGCACCTCCAGAAGTACACAGATACCTATACATTACCTGACTCGGTTTCTTCTTTGGAATAAGAGAAAGCAAATGCTACTCCTGCAGAGAAACACATTCCAGAAAATAGTGCCTTTTCTCTAGGCTCCAGAAGACCAAATCAGACAAGAGGAGCAATGCTGGGCTTGTCCAGCAGCCATCTTTTGGGTCAACAATAATGGTGGATGGTGGAAGGTTTCCTGTGTTTGGGATCAAGCTAGGTTCTAGCGATGCTCACACCACAGAATGCAGAACGTGCCCAGGAGGAACAGTTGCACTTAAAAAGTCCACACCACACAGGGAGAGATTTCTCACCCCTTCAAAATGAGCATATGATGACCGTACATTGGTCATTATTTTAGGCAGATTTATAAGAAGAGCATTCTGAGTTCTATTAGAAAGAAGCCTAAGAAGTGAATTTCATCTTTTGAAATCGTATGTATTACTGACCAAACAGGAATTCACTTACCAGTCTTCCCAATGCAAGGCCCACACGTATTATTCGCAAATATATCAAGCTGAGATTCCATGGGCTGCCACCAAGCTCCGGCTGGTGCTCTTAAGTCCAAGGGGTTAAGGCTGAAATCAGGATCAGAATTTGACCAGACTCAGCAAGTAGAGGTTTGATATATTTCGAGCTGCAATCAGTTGCTGACCAAACATTCTTGGAAATGGATTAGATCTGCCCCTTTATTATCTAGATTCCTCAGCGAAATTTCATCTTCACCCCGGGAGAAGAAAAAGGAGAAAGGTTTTGTCTTGCAAATTCCCCACCAACCCAAATATTCTAGGAATTCAAAGGGATCAAAATCCATTTGAGCTTTGAACCCAGGGATACTGAACCAAGGGGTCCTTTTTTGGCTTTTACAGCAAAATAATAATTAAATCCTTCTTGGCAATAAAGTTCAGTGTTAAGGTGGTACACAGTTGTACTATTGTAAGACCTAGCAGGATTGAGGAAGATAAATTACTTTACTACCACAATGGGGTTAGTAGTAAAAGGACGACACCCACACATGGGTTACAGTTCCCTTTCTGATTTTGTTCGTGCTTAAAGCAAAGCATAATGTTATTGTTAACATGTGACTACTATTATGAGCATATAGGGTTTTTTTTTACCATTTTTCTTTGAATAAAAGATTGTAAACGTCTATAATATCTTTTTTTTTTTTTTTTTTTTTTTTTTGCAGTGTTGGGATGGAGCCCAGGGGCATTCTACCTCCAAGCTATACCCTGAGCCCTATTTTTTTTATTTTTTATTTTGAAACAGAAACTCACTGAGTTGCAAAGGGCCTCACTAAGTACCTGGCCACAAACCTGGATCCACCTGTGTCAGGCTCCCGAATGCTGGGATTACAAGTGTGTGCCACCACGCCCAGTTTATATAATATTGTTGAGTGTTTTGAGCTAGGAGTCTGAGACAGGAGGACTACAGGTTTGAAGCCAATCTCAGCAACTTAGGCCCTCTACAACTTAGTAAGATCCTGTTTAAAAAAATAAAATAAGGTTGGGGGTAGCCCAGAGGTAGAACAGAATCCCTGGGTTCTATCTCTAGTACCATACACATGCAAATGAGTGGTTTGATTTTAATTAGAATCTACTTTGGAGCCAGGTGTGGTGGCACACACTTGTAATCCCAGTACTTGGGAGGCTGAGACAGGAGGATCATTGTTCACGGATAGCCTCAGCTACTTAGGACCTCCGCAACTCAGTTAAGACCCTGTTTCAAAGTAAAGAATAAAAAATAGGGCCAGGGGTGTAGCTTGGAAGTTGAATGCCCCTGGGTTCCATCCCCAGTACCGCAAAAAAAAAAAGAATCTACTCTGAATTTTAGGCTATACTAACAAATTATCTCAACATCCGCAGCTTAAAACAACACAGCCTTAACAGCTTTAACATCTTAAAGTTCTGTGGGTTAGAGGTCCAACGGGGACTGCATTGTACCAAATGAAGATGTAGAACAGGCCGTGTTCTCTTTGGAAGACTCCAGGACCATTTCTCTACCTTGCTTTGCCAGCTTCTAGAGTGTAGACCCTCAGACATATTTGGCTTAACACTCCCTCTTAAAAAAAAAATCAGTGCTACCCTGAAAGTCTACCTTCTTAATCCAATAAACAGAAAGATATAGTGACAAATTTTTGAGTTCCTTTATGTATGCCCCCTCTGGGGGCAGTATGGCCTACTTTGGAAATCTATATGAGGTTACCCACGGCACGGGGGTGGCTCGGAGCCCCCTCCCTCTATCTGCAAAGCCACCCTTGACCAATCAAGTCCTTCTCCTCTACTTCTGCCTTCTAATTTCACTTTTAAGTACCCTTGTGACCACATGTGGCTTGCCAGGTGATCCAAGATAATCTTTCCAGACTGAAGTCCTTAACCTAATCCCATCTGCGAAGTCCCTTTTGCCATGTAAGTAAACATGTTTATGAGTTCCAGTGATCAGGACATCCTTGGGGGAATCCATTATTCTGCCTAACATAAAATCCACAGTTTTTCTTGGGACGCGTTGTCTAATTTTTTTTTAATAACCAAGGGAAATCAGAAACAAAATTTGTTCATGTGGAATTTACTTGGTGGCAAATTGTGCGATACTGGAACTCTTTGTTAAGATCACTTACGGTTTAGTTTTGAGCAGAGGTTTGTATTTGTATTGAGCTTGCTTATATCATAATCTGAAAGTTCAAGTCAACGCAGGCTATTGAAAACTTGTTTGCATTTGGTGGGATAATCAAAGCTGCATTGTTCCCGGGGGTGGGTTGCCTAATGGTAAGGGCTTCTGGGTCTCAGCCGCACTGCAAATTGGATAAGAAAATTCCCATGGAAAAAAGAATTTTTAGATGACTCCAGTGGTTCAGTGGTTTGCTTCCGTATTTACAACCAGAGAAAACATGTGCTACAGGAACAGAGAAAAAAGGAAAGAGCCATAATTTCTCTTCATGGGTCTGACTTTATTTTCCTTCATTGGTCTGATTTCATTGGGTTGGGTGTAGAGAAGGCGCCAGAGCCATCTTCAACTAGGGAGGGCTTGCAAGGAAAGCATCACTCCAAACGGCCTGTCCAGAGTCGATAGTGAAAGTTCCTGAGAGGCACCAGAGACACGTTGATCCCTGGACTTGCATCAGAAATACTGTAGAAGGACTCCTCCTTGTGGCAGGGAGGGGAAGCTAGGAATTTCAAAGGGTCTTTGAAGCCTGTAAACAGTTCTAAATATATCCGATTGTTTTTCTCACTTGGTAAGAGATTTTGCTATTTTCAGAATAATGGAACAAGCCAGGAACAGTGGCACAGGTCTGTAAACCCGGTGACTCAGGGGCAGAATAGGAAGATTGTAAGTTCAAGGCCACTCTAGGCAAGTTAGCCTCCAAATAAGAAAGGATGGAAAGATAGCTCCGTGGTATAAATGAGTATGTGCATGAAATCTGTGTATGAAATGAGGGCCTCTCGGTTTTGCCCCAGTACCGCAAAGAGAAATAAGTAAATATGAAGGTACATAACGGGGTCTGCAGCAAAAGTTTAGTTGATAGCATTATTTGGATGCATTGGCTATCGAGTGAATAATTTACTGACCTCTACCCAGAATATGTTTTTGAAAAATATGGAGGAAGAATAAACAAATAGGAAAGGCATCAGTTCTTAGCTATATTCCAAAGTGAGTTTTAATGGTTTAATGACATCAAAATCTTAGATATAAGCTGGGCATGATGGTGCACCCTGGTAATCCCAGTACTTGGGAGGCTGAGATAGGAGGATCCGGGTTCATAGCCAGCCTCGGCTACTTAGTGAGGTCTTTTGCAACTCAGTGAGACCCTGTTTCAAAAGAAAGGATAAAAAATCAGACTGGGGGTGTAGCTCAGAGGTAGAATGCCCCTCAATACAATCCCCAGCACCACACACACAAAAAAATTAAAATTCTAGATGTAAGTTTAACATTGGTCCACAGCTTGAGGGTTAAAGGAGTCGTTTAAAAGACTAACAGCTTGCTTCCCCTTCCAGTGACGCATTTGATTTTGAGATCGGCGTGGTCATAGTCAGAATCAGCCAAGGCTTTGACATCTCTCAGGTTCTCCAGGTACAAGGTACGTTCTTTCTTTATTCAACCAACACAAATCTACTGCACATGTTCTAGGTGGTGGGGATAGAGCAGCTGACTCCAGAGACAAAGCTCCCAGTGGTGGAGGCTTAACTTCTAATGCTGACCCGCTCCGTGGACACTCCCCCTCGTGTTTTCCCCACTACCAACACAAGTGGCCTTCGCCCTGCTACCCAGAAGTGGAGGCTAATTCAAAGTAGTCATCAGTTACTTTTCTTATCAACATAACCACGAAGCAGCATCAAGGAAAATAAACACCTTCAGTAAAATAGCCAGCCAAACTAATTTCCGCAAGATGTTTCAGGAAATGAAGATTAATTCTGTCCTCGGAAAAACAGCTATTTCGCTTCTAAGAGTCGATGAACGGGTTTGTCGCTAACGTGGAAATAAACCTGAATATATCATGCTGTGAATCACTAATCTAAGTCAGAGGCAGAAACACTAATTCTGATTAGTGGCTCTCTCTGTTTTCCCTGTAGAGAAGTTGGTATACGTGTCTAGTCTTAGAATTTAAATGTACCCTTTTTGTGTATGAAACGAGGAGAATATTTAAAGAGTTACTTAAAGTGTTAGGCAGTACCTGGAGTCCATCTCTGCAGCTGAACTTCAAAATAGAGCCGGCTGATAACAAGACACAAAGACAGTGGGATAATTTGGGGTACCTACTATGTAGCAGGCATAGTGTGGGAGAAAAGGCTGGTAGGAGAAGATAAATAAGCTTGGTCTGTACCCCCAAGAGTCTCACATCTATCTGGGCGTGTTGGTGCATGCTTCTAATCCCAGCATTCGGGAGTCTGAGACAGGAGGATCCCAGTTCAAGGACAGCCTCAGCTACTTAGTGAGGCCCTCTGCAACTCAGACCCTGTTTCAAAATAAAGAATAAAAAATAGGGCTGGGAGTGTAGCTCGGAGGTAAATGCTGCTGGGTTCCATCCCCAGTACTGCAAAAAAAGACAGACAGAGAGAGAGAGAGAGAGAGGGAGAGAGAGAGAGAGAGAGAGAGAGAGAGAGAGAGAGAGAGAGAGAGAAACAGTGAGACAGTTTTTATAACAGAGTCATTGGCAATGTCAGAGAGAGAGACTGACCTCCTAGTAAGGGAAATGGATATATTATTAGTGTAATGATGGATTAATGGATATAAATAAGGTATTATGTGGAAGAGAGACGGGGGGAGCAGTTGATCCCAAAAAGGCTTCCTGGAGGAAATTTGATTGAGATTTAGTGAATGGGTAGGAATTAACCAGTGAGGCTGAGGGATGGAAAAGAAGGAGAGGTTTGGGGGGTCAGCATTCTTGGCAAATAGAGCACTGGTGAAGATTTAGACGGAGACACGGTGGACTGGGATATGGATTCGTGTTACCAAGTGAAACCCAAGTAGAAGATGATGAACTCTGAGACGGCCCCAAAGAGGGAGGGTCAAGATTTTACCAGCGTCCTCTGTCATATTAAATACTGCAGACCATATTTTGTAGATAATGAGGACCGCCCCGAAGAGATGGAAGTGAAGGGATAATGTGGTCCTTCACGTGAATTTTACAGATCATGCTTTTTCAGTTATATGAGGAAGGATTCAAAGATGATTAAAATGGAAACAGAGACCAAAAAAAGAAAGATTTTTTACAATAATCAAAGCAAACGCAGGTACCAACTTGAATGGGGGAGCCTTCACAGGAATGCGGGGGGGAAAGAACAGAGTTGAGAAGCATCTCAGTTCCATAGCGCATCCCTGGGGGTTTGGTTGTACATGGAGGCCACGGGAAAGGGAAGAGGGAAGAAAAATCTTCCTGGCCGATCAACAGAAATGCAAGCAGAAGGGTAGGCTTACTGAGGAGAGGCCTCGCTCAATTTTAATTTCCTGTGGAAAATCCTTCTGCTAGTGTTCAATATCAGTAAAAAGTCCTAGTCTTGAGGAAGAAATCTAACTCTGCAATATAGATTTAGATGTCACTGGCTAAATTGTGCCCACGCATTTCAAGTGTGTTCAGGTCCTAACCTTAGTACCTCACAATGGGACTATATTTAGAGACAGGATCCTTAAAGGTGCAAGTATCATAGAATGGGGGTCGTCTTAGTAGGACTGTTTTAATGGAGTCCTTATAAAAAGAGAATAGGACACAGACATGTGCAGACATGGTGAGCAGGCCGCTCCCTTCAAACCAAGGATGTAGCCTCGGAATAAATAATCTGTACTAATACCTTGATGGTGAAATCTCCAGAATTGTGAGAAAATTAATTTCTGTTGTTTAAGCCACCCAATGTGTGGGGTTTTATTTATGGCACCCCTAGGAAACGAATCTAAGAGACTTTGTAGTTAAGGTGGATATTGAAATAATAACTCTAGGGGAAAAAAAAAAAACCAAGAGTGTGCATAGTTGAGAGTTTCAAGGCACAGGAAGAAGGCCCCAAGGAGGGCAGAGAAGGAAAGGGCAGAAGGCAAAGGAACCGGGAAGCTGGTGTCATGGAAGCCGGGGGCCAGAGGGCAGAGCGTTCAGAAAGGGGGTGGGGGGGATAATCAACATTGTGAAGTATCGCCGGAAAGTCCAGTAAGATGGATAGTGAACAAAATGTGAACGGTATAGCACAGTCTTAGTGAGAACAATTGCTCCAGAGAAATACTATCATGGCCCAGATTGCAGTGGGCAGAGGAGAGACTGATGGCAAGGCAGAGAACCTGGTGTGGCCAATCTCCTGGGACACTGGGCCAGAGAGGGATGGAGTGGCTGCGGTGATTGGCTGTCGGAGAGCTAGAGACTATAAGAAGGCAGCCTGGGCTGAGGAAATGGGCAGCCCATCAAAGATGAAGGCAAAGCCGGGCTTGGCGGCGCACGCTTATCATCCCAACATTTGAGAGGCTGAGACAGGAGGATCATGGTTCGCGGACAGCCTCAGCTACTTAGTGAGGCCCTCTGCAACTCAGTGAACCCCTGTTTCAAAATAAAGAATAAAATATAGGGCTGGGAGTGTAGTTCGGGGATAGAATGTCCCTGGGTTCCATTCCCAGTACCACAAAAAAAAAAAAAAAAAAAAAATGAAGGTAAAGAAGAGGCAATCCATGAAATAAGATCTGAGAGGAAGTGGAAATCGGGATATTTATGTGTATAAAGTGGAAATTTATGTCTATAAAGCAATACAGCAACCAACTGCTGTGCTATTTCTCAAAGAACCCTGGTAATGAACTGCATCCCCCAGAAGTTTCCCAGGGGACGTATCCTATTTAAATCAACTTTGATGTTTGAAATATTTCTGCTTCTTAGTCAAGAAAGGGGAAACACAGTTGGTTGCTAATAAAATAATTAGAAGTAACAACCATCTAGGGTAAACAAACGAAAAAAAACCACAGTATTACACAAACACTCCAAGAACATGAGGAAAACAACAGCATAATGATAGAAATTAACTTTATGTCACAGTTCCGTGCGTTATTTTGAAGTTTGTGCAATTTATGACACAAATCTCATATTAGATTTTGAATTGGAAGAAATAAGCTTGCGTTTCATTGTATTATGCTGTAATCTAGGGCTTAATAAGAGCCTGATAAATCTTAAGTATTGCATTTTACTATGTTAATGATTATCATCATAGCTTTCCCAACACGGGCACCATAGTGTCATCACAGATTATAATTTAAAGGAAATATTAGCAATCCAGAGAGCCCATACACGGTAGTTAATAAAGCAGTGAATAGAAATCAGCTTTCTAGGTAATTTACCAGCTAATGACAATTATTTCTATAGGGTATCACAGGCTTATGCGAAGCGAATAACATGGTATAAATAAGATTGATGCTCGTAACATTCCAACTTGTATATTGTAGTGACGTTCCTGCTATTGATGAGTAATACTTTCTGTTAATAAATTAATGTACTGACTGATAACAACAACAATAACAACAATAACAACAATACACACACACACACACACACACGCACACATACACGCAGTATTTCATATTATTTGCTTCCTGTATTTAGCAAGTTGGCCAACTACAGCAAAGAGTCTGAATTGTACGAGTAGTAAATAGAGAGATGAGATGTGATTTGCAACATATCGTGGTCAAGTAAGTACCGCACGATTTATGACCATCTCAGAGCATGGTGATACCACTCACTGTGTCTGATCGAGTGGCTTAGCAAATAGAGACAGATGGCAGCGTAGTAAATAATTACTTGATTGTAAGGCGACCACTGCAGGATTGCTTCCTGCCTTCAGTTCAACCAGACGTCACCCGGGGTTCAGCACCTTGATTTATCCAAGCATTTATGGCTTTCAGTTGATTGACTGAGGAAAGAAACGTAATTTAATAATTAATAAAGAAAAGGGATGCTGTAAAATGGGAGGGGATGCGACTCCCCAGTGGGTTTCTCTGCTCTCCCTTCTGCTGTCAGATACTGTCTGTTCTCTCTCCTTAAGATTCAAAGCAGATGGTGATTTGTAGACTGCTGTCTATTTCTAAAAGACATCTTTAGAAAAGAAAAAAAAAGACAGTCTGATAGAATATTTGAGGCAATTTTGAATTGAATTTCAAAATATAGATTGAATTTCAAAATATAGTCACTCCAATTGGTTACCAATCAATTTATAAAGCAGTTGAAAAATAGAGTAACTACTGTTCAAAACAGTGTTGGCATGTGCATGAAGAGGCGGCTCCAGGGTCACCCTGTGTTCTCTGAGAACTGTTCAGGGCGTGAATCAGGAAACTGGTTAGAAACTCATGCTCCGTGTGGCAGCGCATGTTTGTAATCCCAGCATTTGGGAGGCTAAGACAGGAGGATTGCGATTTTTGGACAGCCTCAGCTACTATTTAGTAAGGCCCTTCGCAACTCAGTGAGACCCTGTTTCAAAATAAAGAATAAAAACTAAGGCTAGGGGTGTAGCTTGAAGGTAGAATGCCCCTGGGTTCCAGCCCTGGTACCAAAAAGGAAAAAGAAAAAAAAAAAAGAAACTCACTCGCACTGAAAAGGCATTAAAGTATGAGCTTTTATGTCTACCATTATGACTTCAGGGAGTCTCCTAAAATCTTGAAAAGGGAGAAGGACAAGCTGATATTTAGTCAGGGCCTATCACTGCAGAAGAAAGTAAAGACGGATACATACTAAAATCTGAAGTAGGAGGCTTAGAGCTGTGCAGCCTTGGACAGATCACTTGTAACTTTCTGATCCCAGATTTTCTTTTCAGCCCAAGTTTCTTAATGTCAGCTCGGCCTGTGCCCCGGAATAAGTACCAGAGACTATGTGGAAAGCGCTCCACAGTTCTCAAACATTAAAGTGTGGTGGTGGCGGCGGCGGCAATTGTAGTGATGGAATAAATGGTCTCTGTCAGCCCAGTAGACATCCACTTGTACCTCTCCTTTGGTTCTGACTTGACTCGCGCCCCCATATGACTAAAGGTGTACTTTTGCAAGTCAACTGGCCAATATTCTCGTTGAAAAAAAAAACATCTTGACAAAGCCTACTCTTGATTTCCCACGCAAACAGAGGTATGAATCCCGCAGTTAGGTCATTCAGAAGAACAGACGATGAAAGCATCACTTCCATTCGGCGCTAAAAAGTGAAAAAGAGGGAGTGCACAGAAGGAGGCCTTAGGTCACCTGCAAAGTGAATAATTAAGCTTTATCCCTGATAGGAAAATGCAAATTCGCTGAGCAAGTGGGAACCACACCACTGTGTCATTGGGTCTGAAAATCCAAGATGGCGAAGCCAGCCAATTTTAGCTTTCAGAATAGACTGTCAGCTTCTGTCTTTATGGCCTTTGAAGGAACTACTCAATCTGAAGCATCCAAACAAAATCCGCTTTTGTCCCTCGGGCCTGGGATTTCTCCGTTTGTGTGCCCTGGGTGGGCTGTGGGCTTGCCTTGGAGCAGACGCCTGGAGCCGCTCCCATTCGCTCAGCCACTGACTTCCTTACAAAAGAGGATTTATCTTAGTCCAAACTAGAGGACAAAGAGCAGGGCAATTAGTGGCAAATCGCAGGGTATGCTGGAGCCTGCTCAAAAAAAAAAAAGAAAAAGAAAAGAGAAAAGAAAGAAAATAGAAACACTTTCTCTTCAAGGGAAGCCCTAACAGTTGCCTCCAAAAAGCTTAAAAATAAGCACCTTTAAGAGGGTTGTAAAAAGGCCACCCCCTCCCCCTCCACACACACACACACACACACACACACACACACACACACACACACACACACCGCCCTTAGTGATACCCCGATAGATGGCTGAATAACAGCTAGGGCCCCATCAACACAGCAGTTAAAACAGAGTCCAGTTGTCTCAGCTGTTGATCTGGGGAACGTTCCATGTACAGTCATACCTTGAGAGTCGTGTGTGTGTGTGTGTGCGCGCACGCGCGTGCGTGTTGGAGATGGAACCCAGGGGTATTCTACCTCTGAGATATACTCCCAGATCTATTTTATTATACTTTTATTTTGAGCCAAGGTCTCATTAACTTACCGGGGGTCTCACTAAGTAGCAGAAGTTGCCTCAAACCTGTGATCGCCCTGTCTCGGCCTCCCAGCTTCTGGGATGACAGGCTGAGTCACCACACCCGGCTCGTGTCCTTTTTAAATTCCATGTCCCAGGGGCTACCATTTGGGAGGATCAACTTAGCATTGCACCCCATGCCTGAAAGCGTTTAAATCCATCTACCGATGGAGAGGGGAAGGTTAATAAAATAACTACAAAGTAATAGTAATTAGCCACAAGAAAATATTCACGGTAGGAGACATGAAGAAGATGGAGTCGACCCGAGCTCTTTTTTTGGCATTTGAATCCTATAACTGCCAGATGATATTTTGTGAGCTTCAGTATCTCCATCTATAAAAGGAGGATGATAACAGTAACTATCTCTGATTTGTTTGGGGAGCAGTCAAATGCAGCACTGTCCCTGGCACCCCAAAGTGTGCAATAAATAGTAACTATTATGTTGGGCGTGGTGGCACACACTTGGGATCCCAATACTTGGGAGGCAGAGACGGGAGGATCATAGGTTCAAGGCCAGTCTCGGCAACTTAGGGAGGCTCTCAGCAACCTAGAAAGACCCTGTTTCAAAATAAACAATAAAAATATGGGGGTTTACTAAGAGGTAGAATGCCCCTGGGTTCAATCCCCACTAACACACACACACACACACACTACTGTTACCTCCCAGGTTTTTTTTTAAAAAATACCTAGTGCGCTTTGCATGAATAGTCCCATGTCCAGAAGTTCAGATACCCTTTAGAAGGTAGGAACACTGTTCTTTAAAGGAGCCCCAAAGTGCTCTGCCAAAACAGTTGTTTCTTCCTTTTGCAATGCTAAGAGGGTGGGAAGGGGTAACAATTTTCTGTTCCACATATAGGAGATCTGAGGCACAGACATAGTCAACGACTTGCCTAATGTCTTATAAAGCCAGCTGCTGAGCTCCGCCGGGTCACAACCCCCCACTCCGGTTGTAGTTTGCAACATGGGGGGGCGGGGGAGCAACTCCAGTCTGAACTCTGAGACCATCAGCCTGATTTCTCCGGTTTTCTATAGCTGCTGGTCTTGAGACCCTTTGAAGCTTTGTGGAAATCACATGGGTGATTTGACCTGAAATCTCGTGCCACTGGCAAAAGATTAATTGCTAAGACCTGGAAAGGGGCCAGAGAATTCCGTGCAGCTGAGGAACAGCAGCGTGTAGGGAGGTAACCGTCCCGGGAGAGTTCAGCTGGCACATAACTGACAAGTCTGGAGTTTGTGTAGCTCTCCTGAGCAGAGAGAGAGGGTAAGAAGCTCCCGGGGACCGGGTAGACATTTACAGAAGTCCTATCCGTGTTTGGTAACACTGAGTCTTAGGTGTTCTGCCCTCCCTCGGCCTTTAGAACATTGCTCATTCTCTAAGGCATCGTTCTGAGCAGACAGTAGGATGAGGAGATGTGAGCAGAGGGCCACCTTGCCAGCCTAAGCCGGAGCTTAGAACTCATCAGATTAGAGCTGTCATATGACGGCTTTGAAAATCTTATTCACCCTGATCTCAGGGAAGTAGTGGTCAAAGAGGAATTCAAAGAATGACATAGCAGTTAGGATTTTTTTATTTTTTTTTTATTTTTGGTCGCAATCAGAATCCAATAAAGATAAAAGGAAGTCAAATCCAACATCAAAGCTCGGATGGTGGGTCTCAACCTTGGGCAGGAACTTTTGCACAGCTAGACTCTTGTTTTAGACTCCAGTGTCCTGAGGGCCTTTATAGCACCGTGAACTCTGAGGGGCACACAGAAGTCTCAGCTTTCAGTTCTCTGAATTCAGTCACCCACGCCACAAAGTATTTTGCTTAATAGAAGCAATCGGTGCTGGGCGATTTTTCACTGCAGTTTTTACCGGGAGCTCATAGAAGTTCATTATGAGCCAGGCTTGGTGGCTCACGCTTGTAATCCCAGAATTTGGGAGGCTGACACAGGAGGATCACAGTTCGAGGACAGCCTCAGGTACTTAGTGAGGCCCGTTGCAACTCAGTGAGACCCTGTTTCAAAATAAAGAATAAGGCTGAAGGTATATCTTGGAGGTAGAATGCCCCTGGGTTCCATCCCCAGTACCACACACAAAAAAAGTTTATTATGCCGGGCGTAGTGGCGCACGCTTGTAATCCCCGCGCTTGGGAGGCGGAGACAGGAGGATCGCGCAGGTTCGAAGCCAGCCGCGCTGGTTTAAGAGACCCTGTTTCCAAATTAAAATATAAAAAATAGGTCTGGGAGTGTAGCCCAGAGGTAGAAGGGCTTCCAGTAACCCCAGTACCACACACAAAAAGAAGTTATGAGATCTATCTTTCCTTAATTCTTATTCTGCAGTTTGTTTGTTTGTTTGTTTGTTTTTGGTACAGTACTGGGGATAGAACCCAGGGTCATTCTACCTCTGAGTGGTACCCCCAGCCCTATTTTTTAGTCTTTAGTTTGAAACAGGGTCACATAGAGAGAGCAGGTAAGCTGTGTGTTTGGTTTGGTGGTGACTAAGGACAGAGCGCACTAGCCTTCCCGTCTTCACAAATAAAGACCCAGTAACCTGGAGTACGCTAGCTTAACGCAGACAGCTATTTTTATGAGCCACTTATTATTATTTTCTGAATCCAATTTACTGAAATAATATCACTTTTACTAATCATTCAGAAGAATATCACATTTTGACACCTAACAATTGTATTACCCTACGCACCGTTTCAAACACTCAGTTCATCGGCTTGTTTCTAGAAATTTTATCCGAGTTAAGCGGCGGACTTTTGTTTTTTCTTTTCCCAGATGAATTAGAAAAATTGGAACAGGAGAGGCTGTCACTGGAGGCCACTATCAAAGACAACGAGGGTGGAGAAGGGAGTGGAGGCCTTCGAGGTTTATTTAAGAAAGCTGGCAAGTTGAACGTTACTAAGCCAACTCCCAAAAAAGGTAAGTGCTTTTAGAAATTGGCAAGCTGGGTTTTGAGAGGAGCCACTATCGGAGCATCTCCAAAACACGAGAACTGAAGCCGGGCGTGATGGCGCACACGCTTGTCATCCCAGCATTCGGGAGGCTGAGACAGGAGGATCGCGGTTCGCGGACAGCCTCCGCTACTTAGTGAGGCCCTTTGCAATCAGCGAGACCCTGTTTCAAACTAAAGAATAAAAAATAGGGCTGGGGGTGTGGCTCGGAGGTAGGATGCCCCTGGGTTCCACCCCCCAAGTCCCGCAAAAATAAATAAATAAATAAATAGATAGATTAAAAAAAAATTAAAAATATCAAAAATGAGGACAGAGTAGAGGGAGGAACTGAAGAATTCTTCCAAGAAGGTATTATGGAGTAAAGGTAGAAGCCACTGTCATTTATCAAGATCATTAAGTATTTTGTGCCATCTTGCTGTAAAAATTATTTTAAAAAGTAGTATTTGGTTTAGGAGTTTTATAGCACTTAAGTAGATTGAGTGCCTTCAAATAGTAATGTTCTGCTTGAAATTGAAAGGGGCTAGAAATTTAAGAACCAATACTCAAACTGTGTATCTATACCCACCTTACCTTACATATATCTTAATGAATTTAAAGTTGACTAGTTGACATCTAAAAGCTTAATTAAAAAAATAAAAAGGCAGGGTGATGTGTGCATGTATATCTCCACAAGTTTTTTTTTTATCCCATTAAGATGTATGACTACAATCACCAATAAAAATTTATTAATAAAAAATAAAATGCTTGATTAAAAAAATAAATAAAAATTTTAAAAGGCATCCTTCCGACAAACCAGGATGGACTTAAAACTTGCCTAATACTAATTAATACCAATCTATTTTTGGTTGAGTGGCAAATTTATCTGTAAATTCTTGGTATGCATCTCAGGGATAGAAGACCAAAGAATGGGAGCATTTGTGATAAATTTTATAACAGGTGATTCAAAAATGATTTCTTTTTTTTTTTGTCTTCTCTCCAAAACACTGCAGGGTTGAGTTTAATGAGGTCCACAGTGACCTCTACTGGTAAAAAATCAGAATATTAAATGCATTTCAGGCAGAAATTTCCTAGTGACTAAAGTTATACACAGGCTGGGAAAGATCATCTCTCTGGGAGAGTCACCTAGTCAAATAGCAGGATCCAAGCTGGGACTTAGCAAGCTTCTGGTCTAGTTTGACGGTGGCTAACCCATCAAGGAAGCCATCTTCTACCCTGTAAAGTATTTGACTTAGTTTGCTTATTTGACTATCCAGCCCAAGGATGAAATTCCACTCATCATGTAATATTTTTATATATTTACACAGAGTGATAGGAAATGCAAATATAATCCCACCTCAAACACTTAAGGGTACGCTCAGGTTCCTGGAATATTCCATGAACTGGGGGAGGAGCGCTAACTACTTACTACCCACGGTTACATTTACCATGAAAACGATGTGTTTGAGTCTAAAGTTGGGTCTACATCAGAATTTGGGGGGTACAAAAATATGAAGAAGAATTTTTGAATGCTAACTCTACTCTTTCTTTACCAATTATTTGTAGCAAACCTCAATTACCCATCAAATACACTCTATTAAGATATACAGTCTGGGAAAGCAAAGGAAAAATTCAAAAGTCCTAGTGCAGTATATTTTACTCTTTCTATTTCGAAGTGGGAAACATGGATGTCCTCATTAACGTTATTTGTTCTGGAAGACTGTTTCTACATCATAACACTTGTTTGGGCAAAAAAAAAAAAAAAAAAAGTGCTTCTCTGAACCTGAGCTTGTCTCAGTGTCCAAAACACACAACATCGTAATGTTAGGCACTGCTTTCAGTACCTAAAAGTTCAAACACAGCTCTAAAGGGGGCCCATACATTACTCTGGGCTCAAAGTGGCAGACAAGTCTTTGGGGTTCTAGATCAAGACAAGTCTTTGGGGTTCTAGATCAAGACCAAGCCTGCCTCCAGGCGCTCATAATGACTCCTCCAGAGACTTTGATTTGCATAAAAGTGAGCCAGGGCTGCGCTTGGTCCATTCTGCAAACATCCCTGCAGTCCCAGGGATATAGAAACAATATAAAATAATTGTCTCAGAACTGCCAGAACCAAAACACAGAGACAGAGAAAAACAGAACAAAGCCTCTTTAGAACCTAGATCAGAGAAGAAGCTCTGAGGGGGCTGTCAGATGTGCGCTAAGCACTACACTGACACCGCCTCTTTGAAACGGAGCGAGGAAGTCACGACTTTCAAAGGCAAGGAAATGAGAAATAGTACATACAGTGCACAAAGAAACCCCTACTGGAAAATAGAAACAAGGGTTCTGCTCAAAGGCTGGCCTGATTCCCAGCACACTTCACCGGATCCAAGTAAGGGTGGAAATTGTGTTTAACTTTGTTTTAAGTAGTTATAGGAATCCTTGATTATAACTCAAGTAGGCATATTTTTCCAATATTTCCTTTTTTTTCTTTTTCTTTTTGTTTATTTCTTTTGTGTGTGTGTGTGTGCATGTGTGGTGCTGGGAATTTAACCCAAGGGATATTCTATCTCCAAGCTACACCCCCAGCTATTTTATTTTATTTTATTTTATTTTATTTTATTTTATTTTATTTTATTTTATTTTACTTTGGAACAGGGTCTCACTAAGTTGCTGAGGCTCCTTCTTGAGCCGGCGATCCTCCTGGCTCACCACCCAAGTAATGGGATTACAGGCATGCACCACCATACCTTGTTGACTTTTCCCATTTCGTTCATAGATTCAAATGGCTCAAGTACTTTTACCTAGGCTTCAGAAAAAAGAAAAAAAAAAGAAAAAAGAAAGAAAAAACACCTTGGGGGGAAAAAAAAAAAACAGAAAATGAGCCAAGCCACCCTTGACACCAAATAGAGTTTTAAGACGCAGAGAGTCTCTGGCAAATTTTATCATCCATTCCCTCATGGAATTTACACCAATACTGTGACTTACTGAATGAATTCTCCAGTGAAGGAATATTTTGTTCTATTATTTATCTCTAGAAAACCTAATTACCACTGTTCAACTTTCAAGTAAATCTGAAACTATTATTTAGTAGAATTTTTTGTTTCTTTTTTGCGGGTCTGGGCATGGAACAAAGGGGCATTTGACTTCCAAGCTGCACCCCCATCCCTATTTTTTATTCTTTATTTTGAAACAAGGTCTCACCGAGTGGCAGAGGGCCTCGCTAAGTAGCTGAGGCTGTCCACGAACCGCGATCCTCCTGTCTCAGCCTCCCGAATGCTGGGATTATAAGCGTGCGCCACCACGTCCAGCTATTTAGTAGATTTATATTTGAGATTTAGCATGGTGGGGATATTTCAGCCACTGTATCAAATCACTGAGCATTACTACATACCTTAATGATAATCCACTCTGCGACAGATTACTAAGGATCTGAAAACAACCCACTGGTTTATAATGAAAATTGTGATCATAAAATCAATACCAAAATTTTATTTACTGACTGAACAAGATCTAAATTGCTGTGGAATTCACCACTTATATCTGCTCCTTGGAAAATAGAATTCACTATTTGTCTGCAGGCATACAAATGTGAATTCATGACCTTTCTTCTATATTTTCATCAGTAGGCTTACTGGAAAGTTATTTTGTTTTTGCCCTCAAAAGACAAATAACAGATGCATCACTTTTCTATTTCCTTCCAGACGGCAATGTTAACGCCATCCAGTCGATGCACGTGGGAGAGTTCAACCAGAAACTGGTGGAAGCCAGCACTCAATTTAAAAAGAAACAAGGAAAAGGAACAATTGATGTCTGGTGGTTGTTTGATGATGGAGGTAAAAAATAAAAATTCAAAATATTCACTAGGAGCCGGGCGTGGTGGCACACACTGTAATCCCCCACGCTTGGGAGACTGAGACAGGAGGATCGTGCAGGTTCGAAGCCAGCCTCGGCTGGTTTAAGAGACCCTGTTTCCAAATAAAATATAAAATAGGTCTGGGAGTGTAGCCTGGAGGTAGAAAGTCCCTGGGTTCCATCCCCAGTACCATAAAAAAAAAAAAAAAATCACTAGGGAGCAGAATTCTTTTTTTACAGGTTTGGGGCTTGAACCAGAGGCATTTGACCTCTGAGCTACACCCCCAACCCTATTTTTTACTCTTTTATTTTGAAACAGGGTCTCACTGAGTTGCAGAGGGCCTCACTAAGTAGCTGAGGCTGTCCGCGAACCGCGATCCTCCGGTCTCAGCCTCCCGAATGCTGGGATGACAAGCGTGCGCCCACCACGCCCGGCTAGGGAGCAGAATTCTTGTTCTGATAAATTTAACAAACTGCATGGGAAGATCCGTGAAGATGCTATCAGTGGAAGAAAAACATTTTTGAGTCATCATAGGTTGTAAGTGATGTAAACGCTACGTCGGAGATTCACATGGCTTTGGTCATAATTTACCCTTTACTCCAGGGTTAACTCTCCTCATCCCGTACATCTTGACTCTCAGAAAAAAATGGAAAGACTGTAAATTAAGGATTTATGTGGGAGGGAAGATCAACCGCATCGAAGAGGAAAAAATTGCGTGAGTATGGCTCTCCTGTTTGTCTTTGCAGGTATTTATCCCGTTGAGCCTTTAATTTCGGGAGGTGCCATAGATTCAAAGACAAAGCCACCCAGATGGCTGCATGTTTATTTGATTTGATTGGTCAATTAATTATTTGCTTAATTTTTCTCATCCCTGTCTTCCAAGTCCTCTTATCCCCTGCCACAAATGCTTTCCAGAGGAATTGTTGGAGAGGTGTGGCGGTGCGTGCCTGTATTCCCAGAGATCTGGGAGCCTGAGGCAGGAGGGTAGTGAGTTCGAGCCTGGGCAGCATAGCAAGACCCTTTCTCAAAATAAGAACTAGAAAGGGTTGGCAGCTCAGTGATAGAGCGCGCCCGCGTCCGATCTCCGGTACTGGAGGGGGGTGGAGGAAGGAATTTTGGAGTGTCATTATCTTGTATAAAGTTTATTTTGTCCTGATTAGTGAACACACCTAAGGAAGGAAGATTCTAGTGGAAGTTGTGTACAGTTGTTTCTTCTGGTCAAACCTAAACCTGCTAATTCATGGCAGTTAGTTTAGCACAGCATATGCGAAAGAAAACTAAATTGGCGGGGTGGGGCGGTGTGGTGGCCACGCCTGTAATCCCAGTACTTGGGAGGCTGAGACAGGAGGACTACAAGTTGAAAGCCAGCCTCAGCAATTTAGTGAGGCTGTCAGCAACTCCTCCTCCTCCTCCTCCTCCTCCTCCTCCTCCTCCTCCTCCTCCTCCTCCTCCTCCTCTCTCTCCTTTTCCCTGTATGGCACTGGGATTGAACCCAGAGGCATTCTACCTCCAAGCTACACCCCAGCACACTTTTTTTATTCTTTATTTTGAAGCAAGGCCTCACTGAGTTACAAAGGGGCTCGCTAAGTAGCTGAGGCTGGCAGTGAACCTGAGATCCTCCTATCTCAGCCTACCGAATGCTGGGTTTGCCGTTCTCAGCTCATTCAGTGGCTTCTTATATTTTCCTCTCCTTCTTGGGAGGATGTAATTATGATACACACACATGCACACTCATATATTAAAGAATATAATTATAAGCCGGGCGTGGTGGCGCACACTTGTAATCCCCGCGCTTGGGAGGCAGAGACAGGAGGATCGCGCAGGTTCGAAGCCAGCCGCGCGCGCTGGCTTAGGAGACCCTGTTTCCAAACAAAAATGTAAAAGTAGGTCTGGGAGTGTAGCCCGGAGGTAGAAGGGCTTCCAGGAACCCCAGTACCACCAAAAAAAAAAAAAAGAATATAATTATAGTCATACATTTATTTTAAGTTAAAACAGTATGTTTATACATTTACATATAATTTCTCTTAGAGTATATCAAAATGAAAAATGAAAACTAATATGATAGCTATAACAATTTATATCTATTAAATTTTCTAATACCTTACTGGTACAACTAATAAAATTTGAAGGTGGTTTACAGATTTAAAAATTGTTAATTTTTTTGAAGCCAGCCTCAGCAGCTTAGTGAGGTTCTCAGCAACTTAGTGAAACCCTGTCTCCAAAAAATATATAAAAATAGGTCTCGAGGTATAGCCTGGTGGTAGAAGGACCCTGGGTTCCATCCCCAATATCACACACACAAAAATTATTAATTATTTTAATTTCAAAAAGTGTACTCTTGCCAGATGTGGTGGTGCAGGCTTGTAATCCCTGTGCTTGGGAGGCAGAGACAGAAGAATCAAACAGGTTCCAAGCCAGCCACGCTGGCTTAAGAAATCCTGTTTCCAAGTAAAAAAGTATAAAATAGGTCTAGGAGTGTAGCCCAGAGGTAAAAGGGTTTCCAAAGAAAGAAAGGGAGGGAAGAAAGAAAGGAAGAAAGAAAGAAAATGGCAAAGTCAAATGGGGCAGAATTTAAATAATTGTTGAGTCTGGGAGTTCTCTGCATTATCCCAACAGCATTTCTGTAAGTTTGAAATTTTATCCAAATTATCAGACACCAGCAAAAAAAAAATCCAATAGATAACTATGTAATAATTATTAGTCTGTCAGTAACTCTATATTAATTATCAGCAAAATAACGCCAGTAAGCATTAAAACTTGTCTTTATTTCAAATAATAAGGGGATGTGGGCACATTTGTATTAGCCTCCCTGAAAGATAAATGCAGGGTTAGATTTGCGCTTCCCAGCGTCTGTGCCTGCTGGTGCTTCTTTCCATCTTCAATGGAATACGCTGGTCTAAACGTAATGTGTGCAACAAATACTGAAATGAAAACCAAATCCAGAGGGCTCGGTCTGAAAGCTAAGCTGAAATAAAATATGATTACTTTTGATATCTCAACTCAAACACGCATACATTTGTATTGAAAACAGTTAAATGTGCAATGGTGAAGGGGTTTTCTCTTACATTTTCAGAATGGCTTCTCTTCTGAGCAAATTTCGGATCAAATTCGCAGACATCCACATCATTGGCGACATCAATGTGAAGCCAAACAAAGAGAGGTATGGAATATTTAACAGGAACACCACGATGCCCTCACTCTCGTTTGTGCTATTACAGTAAGAATTGTATGTATTTACAGCAGTGATTTCTCTAGAGGATTTTTTTTTTTTTTTTTTTTTTTTTGCAGTACTGGGGATGGAACCCAGGAGCATTCTACCTCCGAGCTACACCCCTAGCCCTATTTTTTTATTCTTTATTTTGAAACAGGGTCTCACTGAGTTGCAAAGGGCCCCACTAAGTAGCTTAGGCTGTCCTCCAACCAGGATCCTCCTGTCTCAGCCTCCCAAATGCTGGGATTACAAGCATATGCCACCATACCTGACTCCTCTAGGGGATATTTTTCAAGGTTTTCAAAGAATCATGACAGAACTATCAAGTATATGCTACTGAGAAGACAGAATTTTAGGCTAAAGAAGAGCCTGATAGGAAGGACTGTCCCTGTTAAGGGATGCTTTCTGGTTTGCAGATGCCCACCTCCTCTCTGTCTTTACATGGTAGAGAGAAAGAGAATCCTAGTGAGTCTTTCCCTTCTTATAAGGACACTGATCCCAACATGAACCCCACCTTCATGACCTCATTTCTAAACCTAAGCACCTCCCAAAGGCCCCACCTCCAAATGCCATCATGTTGGGGGCTAGGGCCTCGAACTATTACACGCAAACATTCAGCCATACAATGGCGTCTGAAAACTGTGCGCTACCGGGCGTGGTGGTGCACGCTTGTAATCCCCGCACTTGGGAGGCAGAGACAGGAGAATTGTGCGGGTTAAGAGACCCTGTTTCCAAATAAAAAAGTATAAAAAATAGGTCTGGGAGTGTAGCCCAGAGGTAGAAGGGTTTCCAGGAACCCCAGTACTACCAAAAAAAAAAAAAGAAAAAAAAACCAATACAGTTTGTGTGTTAGATTGTCATAAGAAATCCCAACATGCAAAGGGATCGTCTATCACAGCCACCTGTAAGTTCACCTGCTGAGAGTTCTAATTTAACCACTGTAAAGAGTTTTCAATAGTTATGCTCCAAAATCATATTTGCTGTTGCATTTCGATGCAATTTATTTATTTATTTTATTTTTATTTTTATTTTTTTGCCGGTCTGGGAATGGAACCCAGGGCCATTTGACCTCCGAGATACACCCCCAGCCCTATTTTTTAGTCTTTATTTTGAAACCAGGTCTCACTGAGTTGCAGAGGGCCTCACTAAGTAGCTGAGGCTGTCCGCGAACCGTGATCCTCCAGGTCTCAGCCTCCCGAATGCTGGGATTACAAGCGTGAGCCACCACGCCCGGCTTCGATGCAATTTAATACATTTGATTCTAATAAGTCTAATACAATTTTAATACGTTTAGAGTGGCGTGGGTGCTCCAAGTGGAGGGACACGAAGGGTTCAGAAAGGCTTAGGTGCCGCTGTTCCACTGACCTCCATTTATCCTCCTCCTTGCAATTCCCAATGAACTATCGTTCCACAACCCTCAAATATTCTTACCTCCTCCCGTCTTTTAATTGATTGTTATTCTATACGAACTTAAAAACCAACTAAAAATATTCAGATTTAAGGTGATTACGGACTAGACATACTTGAACTTCATAATCTTTGAGGGTATTCATTATTTCTGCAAGGATTTGGGTCATAGGTCAGTTAAAAATGGTTTCACGAAACGCCTTACTCGGGATAAGAAAGCTAAAATTGACAGGGTAAACCTGGCTATGATTTTGTAATATTTCCTTCCATCATACATATACATCTACTGCCTCCTATTCTTATATAGCTACAGTTAAAATACCAAAGAAAAATTAAGAACACGTTTACAATTCTCCTTGGTAAATGGAATCAACATTCTGATAAAAACTGGACTGGCATATAATAATCCCTGGTAGCCTTCCACGTTTCATTTGAAGAATTTTCAAACCCTAAGGCGTTGCCTCCTGGCATTTGCAGTGATGTGATCAAAGGATATCATCCGTGGCTCTAACTGATAGGAACACTGTCTGTTTGATAACACAGCAAGGCCAACAATTCCTTAGCCTGGACCACTTACTGACAGGGCAGAACACCTGGAATTTGTGTTGCCTTTAATAAGGCAACTCCTCTGGGTATTGTAATGAGAGAAAGGATTCTTCTTTTAGGCTGAGGCAGCCCCTAGGACTCAAGGGCTCAGACTTGAAGAACAGAGCTCTTGCTCTGTTTCAACTCCCATGTAGACCTTCTTGGCCAGGTAACCCCTGTCTACCACTAACAACTATTCTCTGATCTCTGGTTTTCTTGATCATGAGGAGATACACAACGACACCAATAGTTTGTCAATGATTTCTATGTTGGAGGATAATATTAAATACCCTGAAATTGCCATTACTCAATCTTCCAACTACCCATGGGGGAAACAAAAACCAGCAAATCTTGGCAGAGGTGTTTTGTTATAGAAACGTTTTCTATAAATATAGCAGGACAAGGGTAAAAGGGAGTAAAAAAGCCAAGTTAATGAGAAAATAATTGAGCCAGGAGAGACTGAAAAGCTCTGTGGTTAAATTCTAATCTTTATTATATAGACTGAATTAAAAGTCATAGACCAAAAAGACAACAGTCTGTGTATAGAAATCAAAGAGAAACTAGAAGCAATTAACCAGAAAATTTAGTTTAAAGATGTTAGATACTTACAAAAACAATTATAGTATATTACTCTGAGAGAAGAAATCTTATGTAAACTGGAGAGAAATTTTTATGGAACTAAAATGTTTGAAACTTTATTATAAGAAAAATGAATGAGGAAGGCAGGGTGGCTATTAGTTCAAACATTTTAAATTAATTTTCTTCACATGTACATACTACTAGACCCAGAGTCGATTAAAAAATACTTGGAAGAAGAATCAGATTGAGCCAGGCATGATGGCATATGTCTGTAACCACAGTATTTTGGAGGCTGAGACCGGAAGATCACAGGTTTGAAGGCCAGCCTCAGTAACTGAGACCTTGTTTCAAAGTTAAAAAAAAAATATTTAAAAATGGCTGGGGGTATAGCTCAGAGGTAGACTGTCCATGGGTTCAATCCCTGGTACCAAAAAATATATAGATGGATTTGATGAGACTCAAAATAGAAATCTGCGGCTACCATAGAATCATCTAGCTAGGCGAATGGAGAATCGCTAGCTCGGGGATGAGCCCGGAGATGAAGAAATCAAAGATAAAGACAGCAGTGGGCAGATATAGCTTCATTCTGACTTCTTGTGCCATTCAGCATGTTTCAATTACAAGTAAAAGAAAGCCTCCCAGTGCCTTACACGGTAGAAACTATCACACACATAATCAAACAGTACAAGGAGAGTTTGGCTTTCCAGTTATGCTTGATCGAGAAGGTAAAGTTTGTAACCAAGGACTCATTTTCTTTCAGTCCCTTACTCTCTCTTCATGAAATCATCAATCAAAGCTGATTTGGTTTAAAGAAACACAGTTGCCAGTAGCAACCAGGACTACAAACGTGCTCAGGCAACCTGGGTAGTAGTGCGAGGTTTGTTTCTTTCCTAGCTCTGGAGGCCGGGTCCTGGCTCCTTTGGGATGCACTAACCTAAGCCTTGGACCTTGCTAGTGGTCAGTGTGGCACGGGCGGTGGGCTCAAGCCTGCCCGAGGTATGTGCCTGTCTTGGCCAATAGTTCTGGCAGAAAGCATGGAACTGTGCTGGGATTGGTTGGTCTTGAAGATGGAGTCACAGCCATCCAGACCACACTGGGAGAACATAGTACAGGTGCTACAGAGAGCCAACAACCTCCACTCAGCAACCTTCTTGCTCTTAGGAAACCATGGCTGAGATGCAAAAATAAATAAATAAATAATAAACTCAGCTCCTGAGCAAATGAAGTACACATACAGCATAAGCAGAGCCTGGCCATGGCATCTTCCAACGACTGTCGCGGACCTCTAAAGACATGACACTTCAAAAAGCAATAGCGAATAGAAGAATAGCAGGAACGTCAGTATCATTCCTTCCCCAGTCTTCCTTTCTTTCTTTTCTTTCTTCCTTTTTTTTTTTTTCCGATACTGGGGATGGAACCCAGGGGCATTCTACCTCCGAACTCCACTCCCAGCCCTATTTTTTATTCTTTATTTTAAAACAGAGTCTCACTGAGTTGCAAAGGGCCTCACTAAGTAGCTGAGGCTGGCCTCGAACCACAATTCTCCTGTCTCAGTCCCCCAAGTATTGGAATTACAGGCATGCGCCACCACGCCTAGCTAACCTTCCTTTCTAAATAAGTCAATAAAATAGAGATCTGATCTACTGCATTGGATCCTCCTCCGGCTCCTCTCAAAGGCTCACTGGCGGGGACAGTTCTGTTCCTTTGTAATTTCTGCAAATCCTAAATCAGGCCAACTGAGGAGATAATTAAACTCATCACTTTATACTTTAATTTCTTAACCTAACAGCATATGGATTCTAATTATCATTCATTCTGAAGTTTCTAATTTATAAGGAAGCTACATTATAGGAAATGAAAGAAAATTATTCATACTTGAGATTGTCTTCCAGCAGCGTACCGAAGACACGCCTACCATAAATTATAAGCTGTGCTGTGCACTATTGTTTTAAAAATAAATCATACGGGACCCTTATGGAAGACAAGAATGAGACTTTTTTTCCACAAATTTTTAATGTTCTATAGCTCTTAGACACTGCTTTTAGTCTTTTCCTAGGCGATTTATTTTTTAAATGCTCTAAAACAGCCTCGGATCTGTAGACATTAAAATGTTATTGATTGTTATCCTTTCCCTTAACACGCACCTGAATAATATTCATTTGAAAATCTCAGACAGCAACACCAAGCACCAGGACCAAGACAGCATTGTTTGCAGCAAACATCCAAACTGTTGTAGGACCATTAGACATGTGAGAGCCCTGGCTCTTCTCCTGCCTGCCCACAGCCTCCTGCAGGAGTGAACTCAGGGCGGTCCTATCCCTCTGCACCTCCTCCATGCATTCACAACCGTCTCCTCCCATACAGCCGAGGCAACAAGCAGATGGAAACTCATTTATGGGCCTCAGTGTCTATTTTGCCACTGTGTCTCTGGCTGCATTCTGCAGAAAACATGTTTGCAGAAACAATCGCTATCTACCCATCTGTGGATTAAATGACCATCTACGTGTTTGTTTGTGTGCTCATACCAAAGATCTAATACCTAGTAAGCTCACAAGGCCTCAGACACATTACGTCTCTTCCTTGGGTAGGGAGGGAGTACTAGAACCCCGGTTTCCCTCCCAGTAAATTCCCTGCAAAGATAATTCGTAAGAGATTTGCATGACATTCAGCGCTGATTCCGCAGTCAGCAAAGCCAGTGATACCTAGAGTATCTGTAAAATAATGAGTTAGTGTCCCACTGCGAGGCCTCCTTTACAATTCCAATTTCAGCTGGAAAGTCTTTGAAGAGATGATTGAACCATATCGCCTCCATGAAAGCTGCAAAGATTTAACGACTGCTGAGAAATTAAAAAGAGAAACTCCATGGAAAATTACAGATGCAGAACTGGAAACTGTCAAGGAAAAGGTAGGGATTTGTCTCCCTTAATTTTTACTTTGCTATCTAAGTAGCCAAAGAGGGAAACAGTGGTTGATTTAAAGATGAGGAAATTATGTACCTATTACCGAATCACTTTATTCAAAATCCGGTGTTTCTGCGTTTTTTCAGGTGCTTTTATTTTATTTAGTGTGTGTGTGTGTGTGTGTGTGTGTGTGTGTGTGTGTGTGTGTTAATGGGGGTGGAACCCAAGGTCTTCTACCTCTGGGCTACACTCCCAGACCTATTTTATACTTTATTTGGAATCGGGGTCTCACTAAGTTGCTGAGAGCCTCTAAGAAGCTGAGGCTGGCTTTGAATCTGTGTGGTCCTCCTGTCTCAGCCTCCCAAGTGCAGGGATTACAAGCTTTTGCCACCATGCCCGGCATATTTTTTTTTTTTAAACAGTCTCACTAAATTGTGGAGGGCTTCACTAAGTAGCTGAGGCTGGCTGTGAACCTGTAGTCCTCCTGTTTCAGCCTCCCAAGTACTGGGATTACAAGTGTGGGCCACTACAACTGGCTCTCCACCATAATTGGTTTTAATAACTATTTTTTAAATAAGGTTTTCCAGCCGGGCGTGGTGGCACACGTATATAATCCCCACGCTTGGGAGGCAGAGACAGGAGGATCGCACAGGTTCAAAGCCAGCCGCACTGGCTTAAGAGACCCTGTTTCCAAATAAAAATATAAAAAATAGGTCTGGGAGTGTAGCCCAGAGGTAGAAGGGCTTCCAGGAATCCCAGTACCACAAAATAAATAAATAAATAAATAAATAAATAAATAAATAAATAAATAAAATAGGGTTTTCTAGCCAGACATGGTGGTACATACTTATAATCCCTGTAATTGGGAGGCTGAGACAGGAGGATCTCAGGTTCACAGCCAGCCTCAGCTACTTAGCAAGGCCCTCTGCAAGTTAGTGAGACCCTGTTTCAAAATAAAATAGGGGGCCGGGCGTGGTGGCGCACGCTTGTAATCCCCGCGCTTGGGAGGCAGAGACAGGAGGATCGCGCAGGTTCGAAGCCAGCAGCGTGCGCTGGTTTAGGAGACCCTGTTTCCAAATAAAAATGTAAGAATAGGTCTGGGAGTGTAGCCCAGAGGTAGAAGGGCTTCCAGGAACCCCAGTACCACACACACACACACACACACACACACACACACATAATAATAATAATAATAATAATAATAATAATAATAAAAAAAATAGGGCTGGGGGTGTAGCTCAGAGGTAGAATGTCCTTGGGTTCAATCCCCAGTACCACACACACACAAAAAAAACGTTTTTAATGAGGTTCTCTGCTTGTTTATGGGTTGAGATAAGAAGATAGAAGCTCATTCATAATTCTGGTAGAACTGCATTCAACAGAATCTGTATGTCCTTCCTCCTCAGAGTCACCGCCAAGTCCGCCTCAATGAACTCTTACAGGAACACTCAAGAGCCGCCAACCTCATTGTCCTGTAAGTATCCGTGCAAGCAGCTAAGATGATAGAAGGTTTAAGGTCAATGGGTTCATTGATTTAAAAGCTTATGACTTGGTTGTGCACAGGGACACACACTTGTAATCCTGGTACTTGAGAGGTCATCCTCAGCAATTTGGTGACACCCTCAGCAACTTAGCAAGACCTATTTCAAAAATTTTTAAAAAGCTGGTATGGTGGCACACACTTGTAATCCCAGCATTTGGGAGGCTGAGACGGGAGGGTCGCGGTTGGTGGGAAGCCTCAGCTACTCAGTGAGGCAATTTGCAACTCAATGAGACCCTGTTTCAAAATAAAGAATAAAAAAAAAAGGGTGGGGGGGTGTAACTTGGAGGTAGAATGCACCTGGGTCCCATCCCCAGGACTGCAAATAATAAATAAATAAATAATAAATCAATAAATCAATAATAAAAAGGGCTGGGGATGGAGTTTGGAGGTAGAATGTCCCTAGGTTCAATCCTCAGTACAGAAAAAAAAGGAAAAGAAGTTTATGAATCTTCAGATGGGAAGTTTAAAAAACAAAAAGAAAAGTTGGAGAGTGTAGGTTTTTGAATAATGAAGAAATATAAACACTACCCTTTGACCCTGACAAATGGGGCTCGTGGCCTTTACAAGCTCTTGCCTAGGCTCTCTGCTGGTCCTGGAGCTCGATGCGTGTCCTCTAGAATGCAGGCTTTCCTTCTGAAACCTCCACAAAACTGACAGCCTGGAATTGCCTGGCAATCGCCCCAAGTAGGTCACCGAGGGCCACAGGCATCTTCCCTGGGTGGGTGGCCCTGAGTCACCGTGCGCCCACAGCGAACACGTGGGGCTCCTGCAGTGTGAGAAGATGGCACAGAAACGAAAAGGGGGTCCGTTCTCATTTTTCCTCTTTATCCTTCAGTCCTACAAGCATTAGGAATCTACCTACTGAAATAATACTAATATTCATTTAATTAAACATTGGTAGCTAAACATGGGGAAACTCCAGATACTTCTCTGTGAACTGTCTCTAACACAGTGTGTCTTCAAGCATGGTGTAGGCTGGAGAACTCGCCCTCAAAGACATTTGTAGAATGATTTCCTAAATTGGGTGATGAATTTTCAATAGCTGGTTTCTAAGGTTCCTTCCAAACACAAGAGCTTTAAACTACTGGTGGGACGATCATTCCCACCAAAGAGGATGGATGAGTATTTTTTTTTATCAAGTTTTCTATTTTACAAGAAAAAAAGTGAGAATTTACATTTTTAATATCTGAGAAATGTATCTGTTTAGTATCTGTATTCAAAATAATTTCAGTGCGGAAACTTTTAGTTTCAGGCCCCTTGTTATTAAATAATTCAGAAATGCTAATGATGTCACTGCCTGAAGTGATTTTCACTTTGGTTTTTAATTTTTCTTCCATGTTTTTTTTTTTCTTCAGGAGCCTTCCGGTGGCAAGAAAAGGATCTATATCAGATTTGTTGTATATGACCTGGTTGGAAATGCTCACAAAGAACCTCCCTCCTGTCTTACTGGTTAGAGGAAATCACAAAAGTGTCCTGACATTTTACTCCTAAGACACGAAAGATGAGAATACATTTTAACTTAATGTATGAATAATTAAGAAATATGTTCCAGTATTTTGTGTCGTAAAATCTGATTCACGGATATGCAAACCTTTGAAGACTAGCCCACCAGATTATACAGACATTTTGTCCTTTTTTTATTATTAGGTAATGGAAACTTTCTCCCCCCGCCCCCATCGGCTTAAGGGAGCCACTGCTACCCCGAGAAAAATATTTGTTGTCCTTGCTGTTGATAGACAAGAAGTTAATCAAATCTATGCTACTTATGCTCGTGAAAACTGCCGATGTGATTATAAGCAACTCTGGGCAAACTTCATCTCTGGTTTCTAATGATGTTTGCGGCTAGATCCAGGTCCAGGCCTCAGCCCCACAGCGGGCTCTTAATAGATACTTATTGATGGGCTGGTCCAGTGACCACAGGTGGTTATCAAAGGAAAGGACCAACCGGGTAGAGAAGCTTGATTACGCTTGGCCTCCTGAGAAGCTTACGTCTACAAAGAAGATTTAAAAATCAATAACTGGAAACTTTAAGAAGTACTGGAGTCTACAAAATGTTTAAAGCAGTTACCGAAATATGGTTTATTTAATGTTAGCAGATAATATCTTAAAGCAAACCGAGTGATCATTGATAGCTTGAATTTGCTGCTGACTGGAAGTATATATTTACTAGGTTAGAAAGCAATATATATTCTGATTAAATGAAATATATTCATAGCATATAAATATTAATTGCCCTCCCTCCTAAAACGTTCTGGAATGTCCAGCATGGTATTACTTTGCATATCTTTTTCTAATTAACTGGTTAGCACACGTGAAATCTATAGCTGTCTAACTGAATACCAAGTACCACAAATTTTCAAACTATTTTTAAGAAACATATCCAGAATCATATACTTACTTTCTGTAGTGACTTACATGAACTTAGAAGAATAATTAAAGTGTGGAGAAACTTGCAAAATTGAGAGCCTATGGTTATTGATAGTTTTCATTTTTGTTAGTATAATACTTAATCACATTGACAAACCTACCAAAAAAATTGCTTTTCTGATGAATGGCTTGATTCTTTTTTCCTGGTATATTCTGACTCTTTGTTGTGGAAAAAAAAAAAAAAGTATGGAGAAAAATGAACCTGAAATAAAAGCACTGAAATTTGTTTGCTTTGGCCTAGGTCATGTTTTTACTTTTCCATAGCTAACATCGCGGTGCAGTGATATCGCGGATGTCAGGCTGAATTTTTCACCAGCGGCCTTGCCTGCAGGTTGTTCATTTGCTGAGATTCAAAATTAGGATTGCCAACGCCAGCCTCTCTGCTCAGAAGGACCCCTGCAGGGAGCTAGAGACGATCCACAAAGCTTAAGCAGCTGGATATCCCTGTTCTAAATCCAGGGCCATTTTACTTAGCCCTGGATTAACCCTCTCCTTTGAGCCTGACCATGTGACTTGCAGCTTGAGCCAAGGAACCCAGCTTCTTGTGGACCTGACACTTCATTTTTTTTTTTTTTTTTTTTTTTTGGCAGTACTGGGGATGGAACCCAGGGGCATTCTACCTCCGAGCTATACCCCCAGCCCTGTTTTTTAGACTTTTTTAAATTTTTGAAACAGGGTCTCACTAAATTGCAGAGAATCTCACTAAGTAGCTGAGGCTGTCCAGGAACCATGATCCTCCGGTCTCCGCCTCCCGAATGCTGGGATCACAAGCGTGCTCCACCACACCTGCTTCTGACACTTCTTTGGAATACTTAAGGTGGTATTACCGGACACACTGGCGCATGTTTGTAATCCCAGCACTTGGGAGGCTGAGACAGGAGGATCGTACAGGTTCAAAGCCCCCTCAGCTACTTAGTGAGGTTCTCAGCAACTTAGTGACACCCTGTTTAAAAAAAAAAATAGGTTTTGGAGTGTAGCCCAGAGGTAGAAAGCTCTGGGTTCCATCTGAATACCACAAAAAAAAATTTTTTTTAAATTAAAATTAAAAAAGAAATACTTGAGAGGGTCTCTGAGAAATGTCAAAAATCACATGGCTTCTGCAGCAGGAAATTCTGGCTCTTCTGTCTGCCTGTCTGGTGTGGGTTGGGTTCCTCAGAGACAGAGGATACTTATGTATAGGGCCCTGGGGATCGACACCTGTGTGAGGGAGAGGGCGGAGAAAGACTGTGGGCTGAGATACAGGCCAATGGCGGCCTCGCAGGCAGCTTGCAGTTCCGGTGATGTCCCCATAAAGCTGTCTCTCAAGAGCAGAGAACACCTGGCCTGGGGATCCCTCACTGACGTGTCACTGGACCTGCGTGCCCTGGAAGGAGTGCAGCCTTGGGCTGAGCAGCCCTGTGGGTGAACCCTGAAATCCCTCTACTGACAGGATCTGGCCTGAGGAGCAACAAGTTCTTCATTAAAAATGTTGGGGGAGCCGGGCGTGGGGGCGCACGCTCATAATCCCAGCATTCGGGAGGCTGAGACAGGAGGATCATGGTTCATGGACAGCCTCAGCTACTTAGCAAGGCCCTCTGCAACTCAGTGAGACCCTGTTTCAAGATAAAGAATAAAGAATAGGGCTGGGGGTGTAGCTTGGAGAAAGAAAGAAAGAAAGAAAGAAAGAAAGAAAGAAAGAAAGAAAGAAAGAAAGAAAGAAAGAAAGGAAGAAAGAGAGAGAGAAAGAAAGAAAGAGAGAAAGAAAGAAGGAAAGAAATCAGAGTGGCCTGAGTTCAAATCTTGGTCTCCACTTATTAACCCCTTAGGCTGCTAACCTCTCCTTATTCTGAGGGGTTGCTAGCGAAAGGGTGATATCCTGTGGGTTCCAGGTTAAGGGTTGGGTGGCAGAAAAGGACTGGAAATTTTGAGGCCAGGAACAACTGTCCTGGGAAAGGCTACAGTAGCAGGAACTACCCGGGTTAGGGCGATGGTGAGGCGGCAGCAGATGTTTCTGGTCCTTGGTGCTCTGCCTTGTCTCTGCACCTTGATATTCAGCGCTCCCTGCCCCTCACCTGGGCTAGTTTCTCACTAGCATCCTGCCCTCACGATGACCTCTCAACATCCCATCACTATTTCAGTTGATGGTCTTGCCCCTGTCCCTGCGACACCTCCATGGGAGGACAGACAAGACTTATTTATGTGAATGGGGAGGGCCACCGTGGTGAGAGCTTTGTCAAAGCAGTCTTTCTTTTCCTTAATTCTTGGTTTTAGGAAAGAAAGAAAAAAAGAATGCCGGGGAGTGGGTATTCAAGGCACCTGGGTGTTCTGATAATCTGCAGGATGTTAAAACTACGGGCCTAAACAGTCTTTCCCAGGCCTGTGGTTTCTCTACCATCGTGTGTTGGTGCCTCTCAAATTTACAATTCTACTGTACATCTCTCAGATCCATTTATTTAACCAGTAATTTTCTCAGTGTTTCTCTTTGGGTGTCCTGAAAACACCCTAAATGAAGGAGAACCAGACATTTGTGGAACATACACACACACAAAACACACACACACACACACACACACACACACACACACACACAGACATCTCCCTCTCCATCACCTCTCAGGTCTCCTCTGACATGACCAAAGACAGGAAAAATATGTACCATAAGCTGGGCGTGGTGGCGCACGCTTGTAATCCCAGCATTCGGGAGGCTGAGACGGGAGGATCCAGGTTCACAGACAGCCTCAGCTACTTAGTGAGGCCCTCCGCAACTCAGTGAGACCCTGTTTCAAAATAAAGACTAAAAAATAGGGCTGGGGATGTAGCTCGGAGGTAGAATGCCTCTGGGTTCCATACCCAGTACCGCAAAAAAAAAAAAAAAAGTGTGTGTGTGTGTGTACCATAGTAGTAACACATTTTTTAGGAACACACTCAATTTATAGTTTATATGGGAGAGGAGGAGACTGTTGGAAGATATGGAGATCAGCTTATGAGCAATGCTTATAATTCCTAAGGGGATCTTAGGAAATTATCTGCAGAAGGTCCTGGGAGAATGCCACTAAACTGTCTCCCCTATGTGAAGCTGAAGTTGAGATTAGGGTGCAAAACAGAATGCAGCACCATCCTTAGGACCTCTTTCATCCCATGATGAAGGACCGAGAAACAGCTGCCATGAGCGGATGCCTGGTGTGGGATGTGCTGGAAGCAGACACCATCATTGCAGTGGTGCATCTCATGGACACCCTTGGCAGTAGCAAAACAGAAAACAAAACAGAAAGACAGGCAGACACAGCAAATATACAAAGAGCATAAAAACTGGGGAAGATAATCCAAAAAGAGGAAAAGGAAAAGGAAAAAAAAAAACTCACTTAAAAAAAAGAGAAAATCAGCTGGGCGTGGTGGCACACGCTTGTAATCCCCACGTTTGGGAGACAGAGACAGGAGGATGGCACAGGTTCGAAGCCAGCCTCAGCTACTTAGTGAGGCTCTCAGCAACTTAGTGAGACCCGGTTTCCAAATAAAATATAAAAAAGGTCTGGGAGTATAGCCTGGAGGTAGAAAAACTCCTGGGTTCCACCCCCGTACTATGAGAGAGAAAGAGAGAGAGAGAGAGAGAGAGAGAGAGAGAGAGGGATCATATAATAGAATGTATCATAAATAGAAGAAAAATCAAATGCACAAGAAAAAACAAAGTATAAATGCATTAACTACTCTTATTAGTAGACTGTCTAATTGAATCAAACAGACTCAGACTCTATCTACAAGCATCATATTAAAAATCAAGTATCAAAAAGGCTAAAAGCACACAATTAGAAGTGAGGGAATAGAAAGTGAAACTACAAAGCATTCTAAACAAAAAGAATAGAATTCGAAGCATTAATTTTAAAGTTGAAGCCTAAAAGAATTAGGAAGAGCAGGAGAATATCATTTTATATTTATAAAATATAGACAGCCACCATGTAGCCATAATAATAATAATAATGGAGCTTTACGTGAACAAATACTATAGTATTAACATAAATAACAGAATTGTTGGAAATAAACGAGGAGTCACAGAAAGCCAATTTTCTTAGGAAACAAGCACCTACATCACCGTTTTTGACAGATAATATATAGGAACAATTCAAACTATATTACAAATGGATTTAATAGGTACAATAGTGCTCACCCACAAGAAATACATCTTTTAGAAATCTATAGAATGTTTATAAAAAATTATGGATTAGACAATGAAGAAAAATTAGGTAAGGTCTAAATTGTAGAAATAGTAAGAATCACATTTTTATTATAATAAAATAAAACCGGCATTATTTACAAATATATAAGCAACGTCAAATACTATATTCATTTGGGAAAAAAATTCTTCTAAATATGTCAGGTCAAAACAAAAAACAAATAGAGCCAGGCGTGGTGGCATACACCTGTAATCTCAGTACTTGGGAGGCGGAGTCAGGAGGATCATAGGTTCAAGGACAAACTAAGAATGTAGGGACACTCTCAGGACTTAGAGAAACGCTATTTCAAGTCAAAAATAAAAAAGGGCTGGGGCTGTAGCTCAGAGGTAAAAATATTCCCTGGGTTCAATCTTCAGTACCTCCCCCTACAAAACAAAACAAAACAAAACAAAAACCAGAGCAACCACAAAAAACCAAATAGATAATGAAATTTTAGACTTGCGACAATAACATTGAGAATTTCACATAGTAAAACATTTTATATGGCCCTCTGCTCCTCCTGCCGACGGACAGCGCCGCTCCCCGTGCAGTGCCAGCCGCGTCCCGGAGACACCATGGTGAAGGTCGGAGTGAACGGATTTGGCCGTATCGGGCACCTGGTCTGCAGGGCTGCTTTCAACTCTGGCAAAGTGGATATTGTCGCCATCAATGACCCCTTCATTGACCTCAACTACATGGTCTACATGTTCCAGTACGACTCCACCCACGGCAAGTTCAAGGGCACCGTCAAGGCCGAGAACGGGAAGCTTGTCATCAATGGAAAGCCCATCTCCATCTTCCAGGAGTGAGATCCCGCCAACATCAAGTGGGGCGAGGCTGGTGCCGAATACATTGTGGAGTCCACTGGTGTCTTCACCACCATGGAGAAGGCCGGGGCTCACTTGAAGGGCGGCGCCAAGAGGGTCATCATCTCGGCCCCCTCTGCTGATGCCCCCATGTTTGTGATGGGTGTGAACCATGAGAAGTACGACAACTCCCTCAAGATTGTCAGTAATGCCTCCTGCACCACCAACTGCTTGGCCCCCCTGGCCAAGGTCATCCATGACAACTTTGGCATCGTGGAGGGACTCATGACCACCGTCCACGCGATCACTGCCACTCAGAAGACCGTGGACAGCCCCTCTGGGAAGCTGTGGCGTGACGGCCGTGGGGCCACCCAGAACATCATCCCTGCGTCCACCGGCGCCGCCAAGGCCGTGGGCAAGGTCATCCCCGAGCTGAACGGGAAGCTCACCGGCATGGCCTTCCGTGTGCCCACCCCCAATGTGTCCGTTGTGGACCTCACCTGCCGCCTGGAGAAAGCTGCCAAGTATGACGACATCAAGAAGGTGGTGAAGCAGGCGTTCGAAGGCCCCCTCAAGGGCATCGTGGGCTACACTGAGGACCAGGTGGTCTCCTGCGACTTTAACAGCGACTCCCACTCTTCCACCTTCGACGCCGGGGCTGGCATTGCCCTCAATGACCACTTTGTCAAGCTCATTTCCTGGTATGACAATGAATTCGGCTACAGCAACAGGGTGGTGGACCTCATGGTCCACATGGCCTCCAAGGAGTAAGAGCCCTGAACCACCGGCCCCAGCAAGAACGCGAGAGGAAGAGAGGGAGGCCCCCAGCTGCTGGGGAGCCCCCACCCCAACTCAGTCCCCAACACACTGAGAATCTCCCCTCCTTCCACTTTCCATCCCAGACCCCCTGAAAAAGGGGAGGGGCCTAGGGAAGCCTAGTGTCAAATGTACCATCAATAAAATCCACTGCACCCAAAAAAAAAAAACATTTTATATTGATGAAATAGGACTTAAGAAGTAAAGTCACAGTTATAAATAAGTTTATTAATCAAAAAGTAAAGTTAACATCCAGCTCAAGAATAAAAACTTTACAAAGTAATGAATGGAAAACATTAAGAAGAAATTGAAAGACTAAGGAGGATCATAGGTTCGAGGACAACCTCAGCAAGTAATGACTCTCATCAACCTAGTGAGACATTGTTCCAAAATAAAAATAAAAATAAATAGGTTGGGTGTATATATAGCTCAGAGGTAAAATGCCTCTGAGTTCAATCCCCAGTACCAAAAAAAAAAAAAAAAAAAAAAGAAGGAATTGAATAAGAAAAAAACAGGCTAGTAAAAGTAAGCATAGGGCTATGGGTAAGAAAAATAGGAGTTGAATTTCTGTTTTCACCTATCAGTACAGGCATCATTGCACAGCTTCCTTAAGAATTAGTTTTCACGTATATAAAATGAGGATTATTAAAAGAAAAACTATCCCTTAGGTTTGTTGCAAGCATATGAAATAATACGTATTAGCAGCTGAGCACAAATACATAACTAAGCTTACATATATGTGTATGTATGTATATATATATGTATACATATGTATATGTGTGCATATGTATATATGTACATATATGTATATATGCTGCTGCAGAACTCACAGCATCTCCTTTCTTTAGTGCCAACAGGGAGAAAATGTACTACCTCTAGACCCTCTGTTAAGCAGCTCACCTGATTAAGCTAGGCACACCCTGGTCAATCTCCCTAATTAAAATGCAAGTCAACTGATTAAGGGCTTTGGTCCTATGTGTAAAAATCTCACAAAGAAGATAAGCTCCTCATTGGAGTGGCAGCCCATCTCACTCAGAGATCGTGTCCAGACCCTACGGAAGGTGGATTCCGCTTGAAGGAGAGAGGGTGGGAAACCTTTAGGCTGTCCCAGAATCCTGCTACCAGACACTGTCTCACATTGGTGGAGAACATATGTCAGCTACTAAGAACTATGTCGGGAACCAGATCCTAAATTAAAAATTGACTCATGAAGCCGGGCGTGGTGGCGCACGCTTGTCACCCCAGCATTCGGGAGGCCGAGACTGGAGGGTCGCAGTTCGCGGACAGCCTCAGCGACTTAGTGAGGCCCTCTGCCACTTAGTGGACTCTGTTTCAAAATAAAGAATACAAAATAGGGCAGGGGGTATATCTCGGCGGTCGAATGCCCTTGGGTTCCATCCCCAGACACCCCCAAAATAAGTAAGTAATGAAAAATCGGGCTGAGAGTATAGTTTGGAGGGAGAATGTCCCTGGGTTCCATCCCCAGGACGGAAAAAAAAAAAAAAAAAAAAAAAGACTCATGAAGCGTCCAAAGTGTGCATACTGCCCTGGGTTCCATCCCCAGTACTGCAAAATAAATAAATAAATAAATAAATAAATAAATAAATAAATAAATAAATAAATGGAAGGAAAGGAAGAAAAAAAGAAAATTTTTTTTCTTTAAAAAATGTAGAGACTTAAATTTTCTACATAATAATTCCCTTAGTACTCAGTTTTACTTAGCCCATGCCTACAGGCGCACACACACGCACAATGGACACAAACGCACAATGGACACACACACACACAATGGACACACACACACAATGGACAAAGAGAATTGAGTCTGCGCGGGCTTGTAAGTGAAGGCTGTTTCACAGGCGTAGAAAATGAATGCCAATCAAGCCAAACCACAGCAAGCCTAATTCCTATCTCTCTCTGCACGGATGCTCAAATTTTATCATTATTTCAGCTTCTCTCGTTTTTTCCCCTTTCTTTTTGCTTTTGTTTTTGTTTGGTTCCACCCAGGAAGATAACTCGGTTTGTACAACACATTTACTTGCAGACATTTTAAATCTAATGAAGATTAAAAAAAACATGGACTTGGCCCCATTTCATTTTAATTAGTTTTGCCATCTCCTAATTCAGGATTAACGTCCCAGGTTCTGTGCAGAGGTTTAGTAGTAAGAAGAGTAACAGTGCGTGCATGAAAATATGTAGAGCTGCGGTGGTAATTTGAGTTCTGGTAATTACTGAATTTGTTTACATAGACATAGATAAAAAGCCTAACCTTTCTGTCCCTGTTCTTTTGTATTTTTCAATTTGGAAAAAAGTCATGTGCTACCAATGGAAGAAAACAAATCATACAACAGTTGGTTAAGGTCATGGAGGAAATCAGGCGCAACCAATGAGACCGAGAAATAAAGACATCAAAATTGCCTTAAGGCGTGAGGGCACAGGCTTGTAATCCCAGCATTCTGGAGCCTGAGACAGGGGGATCGCAGGATCGCGGCCAGGCTCAGCTACTACTTAGTGAGGCCCTTTGCAACTCAGTGAGACCCTGTTTCCAAATAAAGAATAAAAAATAGGGCTGGGGGTGTAGCTCAGAGGTAGAATGCCCTGGGGTTCCATCCCCAGTACTGCAGGGAAAATAATTTTTTTGTTCTAAGTCTTTGAGGAAGATTAAAAAAAAAAAATGTCCTTAAAGATGTTCATACCCAGATCCCCAACACCCGCCATACTTGCCATGGCAAAAGAAACTTTGCCTATTTGATTAAGATACTGACCTGGAGCTGAGGAAATTACCCTGGATTCCTGGGGTGGGCCCAATCTATCCAGATAGGTCCTTGGGAGGTGGGAACCTTACCCAGCTGTGGCCAGAAAACCAGAGAGGTAGCAGTGGCAGTGTGAGAGGGAACACAGCTTGCTGCCGCCCTCTTGGACAGTGGAGGAAGAGGAGGAAGGCAGGGATGCAGGCAGACTTCAGCAGCTGGGTCAAAAGGAGACGGTTCCGACAGAACCTCTAAAAGGGATGGCAGCCTTACCAACACCTTTGCTGTAGCCCAGAGACCTGCGTCAGACATCCAACTGGAAGAAGTGCCAGACAAAACCTTTGTGCTTTTTAAGGCACCACGCTTGTGGTCATTTGCTATAGCAGCAACAGGAAGTTTAGCATCTTCATTGCCTCCAGGTATGATTGGCACCGTGGAAAATTTCCAGTCTCCAGCTTCTCTCTTCTCTAGTCTCTGGGGCACCTTAGAAAATCTTATTCCACCTCCGGGAATAAGATTTTCAGGAAGCTGAGACAGGAGGACTGCGGTTTGCAGCCAGCTTCAGCTATTTAGTGAGGTCCTTTGCAACTCAGTGAGACCCTGTTTCAAAATAAAGAATAAAAAATAGGGCTGGGGGCGTAGCTCAGAGGTACAATGCCCCCGGGTTCCATTCCAAGAGCCACAAAAAAAAGAAACAAAAAAAGAATGGTTTCCATTGCTTTAATTTTTTTTTTTTTACTTATAGCATCAAATATTAAACTTACAGCATCAAACTCTGCTCAGTTTTTAAGTCCTGCACAATCTTACCCGACGCTGGTCATCTTGTTCCCAGAAGTAATCTTTCACATCAGTCTGAACAATTTATTCAGAAGACCTATAGGTCTATTCCTGTTTATACCCACACCTGGCTCAGAGCAAATACTGAACCTTAAAATGGCTCTCAGTCTTTTTCACCTCAAGGAAAGCCTTTCTCTTTATTTATTTATTTTTATTTTATTTTTTATGTTTTTGGTGGTACTGGGGGTGGAACCCAGAGGCTTTCTACCTCCAGGCTATACTCCCAGACCTTTTTTTTTTTATATTTTATTTGGAAACAGGGTCTCACTGAGTTGCTGGAAGCCTCACTGTGTAGCTGAGGCTGGCTTCGAACCCGTGCGATCCTCCTGTCTCAGCCTCCCAAGTGTGGGGATTACAAGCGTGCGCCACCACGCCCGGCTAAAGCCTTTCTCTTTAGATCCAGGCCTTTTTTCACAAAGAAACCGACCCGGCTCCCCTAGTACTGCCTCCTCCAGGCCAGGGAGGTAAGCTGTGCCTCCTCCAGGCCAGGGAGCACTGGGAGACAGAGGGGCAGGGAGTCCCCGGCACCGTCAGCGCCGCTCCTGTCTCATCCTCGTGCTCCCCCACTGTTGAGAGTCAGTTTGTCCTACCATCTGACCTAAAGTCAGAGCTCTCTCCTGCTGCCTAGGGTCCCCACCCTCTGCCAAGGATTTCTGATGACATCGGCTGGTGGCTGAGAGGCTCCTACAACGCTCTTTGGTGTCGTGCAGCCATCACCCAGCTACAGTGCACTTCTGCTTTATCCCTTCTTAGCCTAACCTGCCATTAACCTTGAAAGCAACATAACCTAATAAAGGTTTGGGATAACTGAAAACGATCATAATATAAGTTAAAAACAGAACGGAAACAAAAAGTAAGATTTGATGGTAAACTTGACTACAAACAAGTATCGAGGTGAAATCACACACACACACACACATGCGCACACCTTAGTTGTAAGGATTGAACAATATAGCCCCATTGTTCCCCAATACATGGTCTTTGTTAATTAAAGTAGCTCAGGTTGGCTTCTGGTACAAGTGAAATACTGTCGAGTGTGTTTGGAAACGCTACAGAGCTCATAGCCAAAGCCTGGTAATTTATAGCGTTCACTGAAGACTCTGAGAAGTCCCGCAGTACAGAAGCTACTTTAACTATTTAATCCATCATTACCAACGGTATGTGTCCCCAGCTTTCTTGAGTGTAAAGCCCTTATTAACATCCTGCAGAACTAATATTTCACTTCAAGGAATACAAGAATGCAATGCACAGAAGCGTTCACATTGCTACCCCAAAAGAATTCATCATATTGGCTTGGCCACATTCCATGCGGCATTATATAAATTGCTTGCATTAATAAACTGATCCAGAGTAAAAAGGGATAATACTTTTGAAGAACATTTCTTGGTGATCCAAGTTTTCTCTTCTTTACCTTATTGCTCAGGGTATGGAAAGGTGAGATTAAACATGCTTATAAAGAAGGGAAGGTATTAAAAGTAGGGGGAGGAAACGGCAGGAAAAGAGAATAGGTTAGGGAAATCGATCTGAAGATTCAACTCATGCTTGTTAGTCTCCTCGCCTTTCCTGGGTAAAAAAAAAAAAAAAAAAAAAAACCATGAAGGACAGAATTGTCCCTTCCTAGGAAATTTCAGAGTCCTTTAAAGAAGCCTCACGATGCAGAGATGTGTTTCGTAGCTGGGACTTTATTCCCAAATTGAAAGTATCGCACACAAAAGTGTGTTACGTTGAGAAATCATGACACTTGATCAAGGAGACCTATTTCCTAAGAATATTTTATTTATTTATTTACTTATTTATTTTGCGATACTGGGGATTGAACCCAGGAGCATTCTACCTCCGAGCTACACACTCAGCCCGATTTTTTATTCTTTATTTTGAAACAGGGTCTCACTAAGTAGCTGAGGCTGGCCTCGAACCGCAACCCTCCTGTCTCGGCCTCCCAACTATTGGGATTACAAGCGTGCGCCACCACGTCTGGCTTCCTCAGAATATCTTAAAGGAAAATATTTTGATTTCTATTTTGGACTAAATGTTTCTCCCTCCGCCATCACTACCAGCACCGCCCCACCATCCCACCACTGCGATTGACGTCCTAGCCCTCAATTGATTGTATTTGAGATGGCGCCCTTGGGAGGTAACTAGGTTTAAATGAGGTCATCATCAGAGTGTCCTGATCCAAGGAAAAGGCCACGTGAGGGTACAGTGAGAAGGCGGTTATATACAGGGCAAAAGCCGTCACCAGAATCCTGCTGTGACAGCGTCCTGAACTTGGATTCCCACCTCCAGGACTGTGGGAAAACAAATTTCTCTTGTTAAGCTGAGCCTGTGGCATTTTGTCATGGCAGTCCAAACCAAGACGTAACCGAGACGCGACTCAGCATTCGAAAGAAATGACACCTCGGTCCTTGATGCGTCACAAAATGGGCTAAGATGTTCCTACTTCTGAAATCTTGATTGCAGCCTAGTTCTCCATATTTGCGATACAGTTCCCAGCACATGCGTAGCTTTTGATATCGGGTCCATATTTACCTTGGTTTGGTTTAATATAAAAATATGCAGGGACGCCGAGCATGGTGGCCCACGCTTGTTATCCCAGCACTTGGGAGGTTGATTTGTTTGTTTGTTTGTTTGTTTGTTTTGGTGGTACTGGGGTTCCTGGAAGCTCTTCTACCTCCGGGCTACACTCCCAGACCTATTTTTACATTTTTATTTGGAAACAGGGTCTCCTTAGCCAGCGCCCACAGCTGGCTTCGAACCCGCGCGATCCTCCTGTCTCTGCCTCCCAAGCGCAGGGATTACAAGCGTGCGCCACCACGCCTGGCGGGAGGTTGAGACAGGAGGATCGCACAGGTTCGAAGCCAGCCTCAGCTACTTAGTGAGGCTCTCAGCAACTTAGTGAGACCCTGTTTCCAAATAAAGTATAAAATAGGTCTGGGAGCATAGCCCGGACGTAGAAAAGCCCTGGGTTCCACCCCCAGTACCCCCCGCACAATATATATATATATATATATATATATATATATATATATATATATATATATAGAGAGAGAGAGAGAGAGAGAGAGAGAGAGAGAGAGAGACATTGCCTGAGTTTCCATCATCATATTTTGAAATTTCCAAGCCAATGTCCAGGCTGAAAGGTTAGTGGACAAAATCGAAGATGACCTCAAAAGATTCCTTAAGGGAGAGTGGCCAATTGACATGTTCAGGAGTTTTATCATCAAGCACATTTAACAACAGAAATAGACCAGGCAGTTTATAAAATCTCCGTGCTTACCACTTTACTGATAAAAAAAAAAAAATATATATATATATATATATATATATATATATATATATATATAGTTGATGTGCTGGAATGGAACCAGTTGTATCTCTGGCCAGATAGAACCGTGTAGTTCATCTCTGAACCAGGGGCTAGTGATTAGGGTTGGTCTCCAGAATATGGTTAATTTTCTAGTCCAATTAAATGCTCTTCGCAGATGAGAAAGGGACATAGGATACGAAATGTCAAGTGAACCAAGAGAGGCTGAGGAGGCTTGGAGCTTGGTTGTTAAGGAGCTGTCCATCTCCGTCCATGTAGCTTGCCTCCTCCTTGTTTAATCTTACAATTAAAACTGTCAATATATCAAACTCCTTATTACTCAAAAATTTTGCTTTATATTTTATAGTAAGTTTCAGCTTTTCAGTCCCATTTAATTGTGGGTGGCTCATCCTTTGTGACTTGCTTTAATGATCCTACATCCAACTTAATTAAGAAATGAGCAGCTATGGTCTGAATGCTGCTTGGTCCACAAATCTCTTGCTAAAAATAAAGCTCCTGGCCCTGCTCCTATATTTAGGTAATGGAGCCTCTATTAAAATGTTCCAGTACGGAAGGTTTGGTAAAGCCGATACTATCGGTTAAATGTGAAGAAATTCCAACCAGGATGTGTTGACTTTAGCGGGCTCTCTAGAAATAATGTAGTGCTCCCTCATCAGGAGTGGGCAACAGGATGCCTTGCAGATTCTGAGTAGTCAGTTTTTGTTGGATTTTGTTTTTTTTCTTAAGTATTGGGGATTGAAACGAGGGGCATTCTACTCTGAGCTACATCCTCAGCCCTATTTTTTTTTCTCCTTCTCCTCCTCCTCCTCCTCCTCCCCTTCTTCTTCCTCCTCCCCTTCTTCCTCCTCCTCCCCCTCCTCCTCCTCCTTCCCCTCCTCCTCCTCCCCTTCTTCCCCCTCCTCCTCCTTATCCCTCCCCCTCCCCCTTCCCCTCCCCCTCTTCCCCCTCCTCCTCCTCCTCCTCCCCTCCCTCTCTTCCTCCCCCTCCTCCCCCTCCCCCTCTTCCCCCTCCTCCCCTTCTTCCTCCTCCTCCCCCTCTTCCTCCTCCTCCCCCTCTTCCCCCTCCTCCTCCTCCTCCCCTCTTCCCCCTCCTCCTCCTTATCCCTCCCCTCCCCCTCCCCCTCTTCCCCCTCCTCCTCCTCCTCCCTCCTCCTCCTCCTCCTCCCTCCTCCTCCTCCTCCTCCCCTCCCTCTCTTCCTCCCCCTCCTCCCCCTCCCCCTCCTCCTCTCCCTCCTCCTCCTCCTCCCTCCTCCTCCTCCTTCTCCTTCCTCCCCCTCTTCCCCTCCTCCTCCTCCTCTTTCTCCTTCCCCCTCCTCCCCCTCCTCCCCCCCTCCTCCTCCTTCTTTTGTGGTACTGGGGATGGATGGGTGTATCTCAGAGGTAAATACATGCCCAACCCTATTTTCTATTCTTCGTTTTGAAAAGCCTCACAAGTTGCAGGTGCATCCATCACCAAGTGGCTGAGACTGACCAGGAACCTGGATCCTCCTGTCTCAGCCTCCCAAGTGCTGGGATTCCAAGCGTGCGCCACCACCCTGGCTTGTGGTGGGGTTTGAACACATGCCTTACACTCACTTCTCTAGGTAATTCTCCTGTGTACTCTCATTCTTAAGCCATCTGGTTTTATTTATTTAGTTCTTAAAAATGCCATGTTGCTTTCAAATGAAATAACAGCGATCCATCTGTGGATGTGGACTGTAATTACAGGAATTTTGTCTCCTGGTACATCTATGCACCAGGATAATTTCGTCAACCCTTCGTGATTATGTGAGTTAAGTGAGATTGGGTATTCAGTCTATTAGAGAGAACTGTATGTTCTGAGTCTGTGCGTTAGGTATTCTTGTTCTTTTGAACTTCTGTAGTACAATGAAGTAGTAATTTGTGAGTTAGTCCAAAGTAGTTTTGTAGCAAGAAATGCTTTGGTTATCTTCTAGGTTCTAGCTTCTTACCTAATTCTAAATTCTAAATGCTTCAAAAATATTAACCCCTGGTAGCCTGGATTCAACTCCCAGTGCCACACACAAAAAATTAACTCATAGGTAGGTGTTAACACGTAGTACCGTGTCCCAATACTCAGGAGGCTAAAACAGGAGGATTGTAGGTTTGAGGACAGCTTCAGCGACTTAGTGAGACTGGGCGTGGTGGCACATGCTTTTAATCCCAGCATCTGGGAGGCTGAGACAGGAAGATAGTGGTTCGTGGACAGCCTCAGCTACTTAGTGAGGCCCTTTGTGATTCAGCGAGATCCTGTTTCAAAATAAAAAAAAATAAAAATAGAGCTGAGGGTTGTGGCTCGGAGGTAGAATGCCCCTGGGTTCCTTCCCCAGTATGGCAATAAAAAAAAAAAAAAATTTAAATAAAATAGGACTGGGGGTGCAGCTCAGAGGTAAGAATGTCCCTGGGTTCAATCTCCAGCACGCATGCACACACACACACACACACACACACACACACACACTCATTTAACTACAACAACCAGAAGAATCAAGGGCTATTATTATCCCAATTCTACAGATTGGGAACTAAAGCAAAGAGAGATTAAGATCACATAGCTCCCAAATAGAAAAATGTGGCACATGCTTTTAACCCCAGTGCTTGAGAGAGGGATACTGAAGGACCACGGGTTCGATACCAGCCTCAGCAACTTAGTGAGGCCCTCTGCAACTTGGTGAGACCCTGTTTCAAAAATTAAAGAATAAAATAGGGCTGTGCATACAGCTCAGTGGTAGAATGTCCCTGGGTTCCATCTTTAGTACCATGGGAAGAAGGAGGAGGAGGAGGAGGAGGAGGAGGAGGAGGAGGAGGAGGAGGAGGAGGAGGAGGTGGGGGCACAGTTTAACTTCAGAGAGCATGCTGTAAGAGTCTTTGCACTTAGCCACTCTGCTCTGTAGGTCTCCCTGTGTCCTCTTGGGACTGGTCATTCAGTACTGATCCAGGCAGGAATATTCTTGTGGGTTCCACAAATTAAACGCTAGTTCCGTTTATTTATTTCAACTATACATACGCCAAGGGAAACACAACACATTCCAAGAGGTTTCCTGATGATATTTTGAGTTTCTTGTTTTGTTTTTTCAGTACCAGAGATGAAACTCAGCTACAGCCCCAGCCCCTTTTACTTTTTTAAGACAGGGTCTTGCTAAATTGCCCATGCTGACCCGAATCCCATGCTGATGTGAACTCACGGTCCTCCTACTTGAACACCTGTCACTGGGATTACGGTAATGGCTCCTGGTAATATTTTGGACCAAAGAATTTTTTAAAAATGAACTTCTAAGCCGGGCATGGTGGCGCACGCTTGTAATCCCTGCGCTTGGGAGGCAGAGACAGGAGGATTGCTCAGATTCAAAGCCAGCCGCGTGCGCTGGCTTAGGAGACCCTGTTTCCAAATAAAAATGTAAAAATAGGTCTGGGAGTGTAGCCCGGAGGTAGAAGGGCTTCCAGGAACCCCAGTACCACCAAAAAAAAAAAAAATGAACTTCTAAGCCAGGCATAGTGACGTACGCTTGTAATTCCCGCACTTGGGAGGCTGAGACAGGAGGATCACACAGGTTTGAAGCCAGCCTCAGCTGCTTAGTGAGGCTCTCAGCAACTTAGTGAGCCCCTGTTTCCAAAAAATATAAAATAGGTCTGGGAGTATAGCCCGGAGGTAGAAAGTCCCTGAGTTCCACCCCTAGTACCACCAAAACAAACAAACAAACAAACAAAGAACTTCCAGCTAGTCAACACACACATGTACTTTCCACTGAAACTGATCACCCAGTGTACTACTAGTTCCGATTTCCAGCTCCCTTATTGCAACGGCCTTTCTATTAAGCATACATCTCACCTGACTTACGTATAGTCCCAGGGTATGCGCTGTTTGAATCTGAAATGTCCCCCAAAGGCTCATGGGTTGAAGGCTTGGCCCCCCAGTGCAGCAGGGAGCAGAAGCGGGGCATTAAGGAAATGATTGGATCATTAAGGCTTTGTCCTCACCTGTGAATTAATCCATTGGAGGTGTCCTAGCTGAATAGACTATGGGGACAGGATTATTGGAGTGGGTCCGTGGGGGTGTGCCCTTGGGGACTATGTCTTGTCCCAGGCCCCTTCCGCTTGCTCTGCTTCCCAGAAGCCACAAGGGGAGCTGCTGCGCCCTGCCCTGGACTCGCACAATGCTCAACCGCACCACTGACCTAGAAACAAGGGAGCCAGCTGACCATGAAGCCTCTGACACCAGGAGCCAGAACAAGCCTTTCCTTCTATTAAGTTGTTTTCTCTCAGGTATTTTGTCTCAGTGACACAAGCCAACAGAGTAGGAAATAGAATTTTGCTTGTTGTGCCAAATGGCATTCTCAAAAGATTAAATTGGCTTATGTAATTGACTGAAGTAACTGAGTCTATCATTATGATGGATAAGAGCTATATTCTAATAAAAACAACAGCGTGAAATAAACCGAGATTAAAACCTGTCTCGTTCTTCTTCACTGTAGTATCTTGAATTTAAGGTATGTTATCAAGCTATATTTTTCACTATCATAAAGGAATCTCAGAATCCTAACCTGTTGGTTTCCCAGTTGGATTACACCATTTCTCTTTTCAGTCTAAAGAGACCTCAGATGAAAAATCATAAAAATAAACAAGCATTTTTATTCCAATTAACAGACAAAAAATGCAGAAAACCATCTTAGTGCTAGGTAATGTGAGTAAATTGTGTGTGTGTCTGTGTGTGTGTAAAACACTAAAGTAGGTGCTTTGGAAAATTCATAAAAGTATATGGCGCTCATTAATCAGAAAGATAAAACATATATACACAAGAAGATTATGCAATAGGAGTATATGACCAAGTTATAACGGATATGAGATAGTGTCATAATGAGTTAGATAAGACCAAGTCACTCCCAGTTGTAAATATGTATCATGAACAAAGAGTTTTTATTTTTTTAATTTTATTTACTTTTTGCACCACTGGGGATGGAACCCAGGGGAAATCTACCTCCAAGCTATACTCCCAGCCCTATTTTTCATTCTTTATTTTCAAATAGGGTCTTACTGAGTTGTGGAGGGCCTAAGTAGCTGAGGCCGGCCGCGAACCACGATTCTCCTGTTTCAGTCTCCCCAGCACTGGGATTACAAGCGCTCGCCAACATGCCCAGCTTATGAGTGGTTTTTAAAGTGATTATGAACTTTAAAAATTTTTATCGGCAGCCAGGCGTGGTGGCGCACGCTTGTAATCCCTGCGCTTGGGAGGCGGAGACAGGAGGATCACGCAGGTTCAAAGCCAGCCACACTGGTTTAAGAGTCCTTGTTTCCAAATAAAAAGTATAAAATAGGTCTGGAAGTGTAGCCCGGAGGTAGAAAGGCTTCCAGGAACCCCAGTTCCACCAAAAATAATAAAAAAATTTATTGGCACAATGCAATTATACTTCATAGTGAGATTCAAAGTAATCATTTACAAATGTATACATCTCCGTGCGCCTACGTCCCGACCCACCCTCCCACACCCTCTCCTCCATTCCATACACGCTAGTGGGATTCGGGTGATACCTTCATGTGTGAACAGACTGGTATGCGTTTTTCCTCAAGAATCCTCTTTCCTTCCCTTCCTCCCTCCCCAGATAAATGGCTACCATTCTACTGGTCTGTCTCTCTCTCTCCCCCCTTCATTTTGCTAAGTCCTTTTTCTTCCATTTTTTCCCCCTCTAGTTTCCACATATGAGAATGAAAAAAAAGAAAGGACACTTGACTTTCTGAGACTGAGTGATATCACTTAGCATAATCTTTCTTTCTTTCTATATTTATTTATTTATTTTGCGGTACCGGGGATGGAACCCAGGGGCATTCTATCTCTAAGCTATACCCCCACCCCTTATTTTTAACTCTTTATTTTGAAACAGGGTCTCACTGAGTTACAGAGAGCCTCACTATATAGCTGAGGCTGGCCTCGAACCGTGATCTTCCTATCTCAGCCTCCCAAATGCTAGGATCACAAGCATGTGTCACCACACCCTGCTATATTTTTTTATATATCTATCAATTGATAGACACCCTGCTTGACCAAAACCCTTCTTCCTGTAGGTATAGGCCTCTGGTGCAAGCCCAAGCCTTAGCTAAAACCAAGATGTGTTACTTAACAAGTCAGGGGTTAAATGGTATATGCCCTCTTTGAGGAAGGCCTGTACCATCCTCCCAAGTCTTTGGGGAATTTTCGCCTATCTGCTAGGAGTTACTTTTTATGTAAACTTGTCTTTAAAACACAAAGGCCCTAGAGTAACAACTATTTTGTACTTGGTAATCACTTTTGGTGAGGGTACTCTGCATTATAATAAGCTGCATGAGTGCTTATGCAGCAACCAGGCCCCAACTACCTTTGCTTTTTGAAATTAATACCAAAGCAATTTCCCAATACTGAAACATTCCCCATCATCAGCAAGCAGTGAGACTCTCATCAACCTAGCAAGACTGTAGCCAGGTATGGGGGCACATGCTAATAATCCAGGCATTTGGAAGGCTGAGACAGGAAGATGGTGGTTTGCAGACGTCTCAGCCACTTAAGCCCTTTGCAATTCAGTGAGACCCTATTTCAAAATAAAGAATAAACCAGGCATGGTGGCGCGCTTGTAATCCCAGCATTAGGGAGGCAGAGACATGAGGATCACTGCTCGCTGCCAGCCTCAGCTACTTAGTGAGACCCTGTTTCAGAATAAAGAATAAAAAATAGGGCAGGGGGTGTAGCTCGGAGGTTGAATACCCCTGGGTTCCATCCCTAGAGCCACAAAAATAAAAAAATAAAATAAAAAAAAAAATAAGGCTGGGGGGGGTGTAGCTCGGAGGTAGAATGCTCCTGGGTCCCAACCCCAGTACCGCAAAAATAAATTAAAAAATAAAACAGGGCTTGGAGTGTGTGTGGATGGGGGCTGAATGCCCCTGGGCTCAATCTTCAAAGCTACCAAAAAAGAAGAAAAGAAAATCCAGGACTAAATTCTACAATGCCAGGCCTTTAACTAAATTGTCCTCGCGGTTATCCTTAAGTCTCCTCTTCCCCCGCCCCCCCAAAAAAGCGAACCCGACAGGCTGGCGCTCGGGCCCGCGGGCACATCAGGCGCTGCCCAGCCGGCGCCATGGCCGCGGGCCCGGGTAACCGGCCAAGGGCGCGGCGGCCGCTGCGCAGAGCAGCCCCGGGGCGAGGGCGGGCGGCCGCGGCTGCACCGGGGAGGCTCGGGCTTTGAGGGCGGCGCCGGGGGCCGGGCCTGCGCCTCCCCGCGCCATCGCGGGCTGCGAGGCGACAGCTTCCGAGGTCACGGCCCGACGCGCCGCGGCATGGCGGCCCTGCGCCCGCACCGCGCGCTCGGCCGCCGCCCGCTCCGGGCCCTGCTGGGCGCGGCGACCCGGGCCGCGCGGGGGGCCGGGGCCGCGGGGCTCCCCCGGCCAGGCCCGCCCCGGCCGCCGTCCAGCGCCCCGGCGGGTGAAGTCGGGGACGGGCGCGGGCGGCGGCCGGGGCGGGCGGAACGCCGGAAGCCGGAACCGCGCGCGGGGGGCTGCGCGGCCGGGGGGACGCGGCGGGGGCGGACCCGGGCGAGCCCATTGCGCCCGGGGCGGGGGGCTACTTATGGTTCTCGGGCGGCCCGGGCTTCGAGCCGGAAGTGCGCCGAGGGGTCGCTGTTTCCCGCGCACGCCCGCGTTTGCGTCCGCCTCCCCCTCTCTCCAGGGCGGTGGGCTCGTCCGGGCGGCTTGGCGGGAACATTTGTAATCGAGTTCCGGCCGCCGCGCTCACCCGCGCCCTTTGGTTCCCCCTCCATGCCCTGCTCAGAGGACGCGGCCGCCGGCTCCCCCAGCAAGCGCGCCCGGCCGGCGGAGGGCGGCGCCATGCGGCTGCGCTTCGTGCGGCTCTCGGAGCACGCCACCGCCCCGACCCGGGGGTCCTCGCGCGCCGCCGGCTACGACCTGTACAGGTGAGCGCCCTGCCCGCCGGGACGGCCCCTAGGATTGGCTGTATTTTTATTTATTTATTTATTTATTTATTTATTTATTTATTTTTGCAGTCCTGGAGATGGAACCCAGGGCATTCTACCTCCCAGCTACACCCCCTGCCCTATTTTTTATTCTTTATTTTCAAACAGGGTCTCACTGAGTTGCAGAGGGCCTCACTAAGTAGCTGAGGCTGGCCGCGAACCCAGATCCTCCTGTCTCAGCCTCCCAAATGCTGGGATTATAAGGGTGCGCCTGTGGTTTATTTAGTCCTTCTAACAGTTCAGAAGTAGATCTGTTGCTATCTACAGGTGAGAGGGTTTGAGATTGGTTTGGCCAAGGGCTGGACTGTATTGAAGTTTTTCAGGTTTATGGTTGTTGGTTTTTTTGTTGTTGTTGTTGTTCTTTTGGGTACAGCCATTCTGCCTCTGAGCTACACATTCAGCCTTTTTTATTTTGAAATAGAGGCTCGCTAAGTTCCCGAGTTTGGTCTTGAGCTTGTGATCTTCCTGTCTCAGACTCCCAAGTACTGGGATTTACAGACATGTGCCACCTGCCTGGCTGAATTTTTATTTTCTTCTGAATTCAGTACTTTGTATGTGTGTGTGGTACTGAGAGTTGAACCCGGGGGGCATTCTACCTCTAGGCTATACCACAGCCCTATTTTATTTTTATTTGGAAACGGGATCTCGCTAGGTTAATGAGAGTCTCACTTCTCGGTGAGGCTGTTCTCGAACCTGCGATCCTCCTCTCAGTCTCCCAAGTACTGGGATTACAAGCCTGGGACATCATGCCCGGCCTTGTATTCAGTGCTTTTCTTCATTTGGCTACTATGTCCAGTTCTTAGAACCTTAAGAAAGTTAAAAAAAAAAAAAAGTACTGAAAGATAGGACAAAGCATTACGGTTTATTTTAAGGCACCTCAAATCGAATGTGAGAACTGCTGGTTTAAGTAAGTCATAAATACAGGAAAAGGGAAAAAGAACCGTGTGAAGATAGTAACAGAAAAGAAAGTGAGGTGTAGATTATTGTAGCTGAAAAGGATGTCGTGTAGTTTTTAATGGTAATGGGTAAAAGTGATAGAATTTGATTAGACTCTTCCGAAATATATGGCTGGGCATTGTGAGTCTTAGGGGAGTTAAGATTCTTTAGGTATCTTCCTAATAAATATAGATGGCTCTCTTTGTATTGAAGCTAACATAGAAATAACAGGTGCATTTAATAAATTAAGGTTTAACTATTTAGAGAGAGGACATTCTAATGAAAAAACAAAACAAATACACTACTGCTTTACCAGACCTACCTAAGGTTTCCACGGTCCCTTTTGGTTCTTTTCATTGTAGAATCTCTTAATCTTGTACCAAGAAGAGGGTCACTGTGGTAGTAACAGTAGGTGGGCCTTAGAGAGTGGGTTCCTCAGCAGTGCCCATCACCCCGGGCTGTTTACAATGCGAAGCCCTTCCTTGTCCACTGAAGTTAATGGTCAGGGTTTGGTAAGCCTGGTGAACCAGCAAGCCAGGCATGGCAGATGCAGTACTCTCTACCTCCTTCACTCTTGTCCCGTCCTACCGTTTTCTTCTTTCATTCTGTAGGTTTTCTTTAAAAACACGAGGGCCTGGCGTGGTGGCGCAGGCTCCTAATCCCCTCGCTTGGGAGGCGGAGACTGGAGGATTGCGCAGGTTCGAAGCCAGCCGTGCTGGCTTAAGAGACCCTGTTTCCAAATTTTAAAAAGTATAAAATAGGTCTGGGAGTGTAACCCGGAAGTAGAAGGGTTTCCAGGAACCCCAGTACCACCAAAAAAAAAAAAAAAAAAAAATCACAACGAGTATTGTGGCGAGAATAAAATGAGTTACTATCCATAAATAGGTTACATCTGTGCCTGGCACATAATGGCCTAATCATTGTTAGCTATTATTATTTGCCCTTTTTTCTTGACTTATTTTGCTCTTTTTCATACGAAGTCAGTGAAGCACACACCATTTAAAGCCTCCCTTTCTGTCCCCTAATGCCGTTACCTACATTTCCCAGCAGTCCCATTGAGAGATGAAAACCTTTGTACCTTGTTGATGTCTCTTCCCTCTACCATAAAATTCACCATTCTTTTATCTAAAGCTGTCATCGTTTTAGTAATATATTTCAATATACCTACTTTCACCTTGACAGACTTTTTTAGGATAAATTGGAAATCCATCATAGCATGATTCGTTATATAGAGTCTTAAGATTGTGAATTATTTCATAAAATATGCTTTACATAATCTATATGTACTACAGGCAAAGAACATAAAATTTTAAAAATAAATAACTGTTTTCTTTCAATGTTTTCCTAGTGCGTATGATTACACAGTACCACCTATGGAAAAAGCCCTGGTCAAAACAGACATCCAAATAGCTCTTCCCTCTGGGTGCTATGGGAGAGTAGGTAAGTGAGGCAGGCAGCCACTTGTCATGTTCTCCTTTGATGTTACTTATCTTGGTGTCATTTGAGTTAATAAGTAAAGGGATATTGCTTGGGCTGGGTCCTAAGACAGAGGCCATCTGTGATGGCAAATACAGCCATTTAAGAAACTGCATTTGCCTCTCTGCCTTTGCCTCTGTTTGTCCTCTTTATTTCTGATTTCTTACTAGACCAAATTTCAGGAGGTATCTAAGATGTTGTTCTCATAATTCACAGGAAAACTCAAAATTTAGGTGAATTTTTGCTGTTGTCGTTATTATGGTACTGGGGATTAACCCAAAATGCGTTTTACCTCTGAGCTCTACCCCAGCCCATATTTTACCTTTTATTTTGAAAGAAGATCTCACTCTGTGGGTGAAGGTCTCACAGAGTTGTGGAGGGCCTCACTTAAGTTGCTGAAGCTGGCTGCAAGCCCGTGATCCTCTTATCTCGGCCTCCCAAGTACTGGGATTACAAGCCTGTGCCACCAGCCCGGCTGATTTTAGACCTTTTATCTTACTTTGGTCCATGTCTTTCATATGACATATCTTTTGGCATCTGAATTACAAGTCGTAATCTCAAGTCCTAGGCTAAACACTGCTGCTGCTGGGTTAAGTTTGTTCCCTTTTCTTTTTCTTTCTTCCTGCCCCCCCTCTCTGTTTTTCTGCCTTCTTCCCATTTATATTGTGTATGATCAGGTCTCCAGCATTAAAAGCAAGCTCTCTTCCTCAGTCCTGTGTCCCTGCTGGCTCAGCCTCTTCTCTTATTGCAGGAACAGCTTGCTAGCCCTTCAGCCCACCCCAGCAGTCCCATCTCCCTGAGTCCACACCACCAAAAAGTCCTCAGGTGACTGAAGTCCTGTGGGGCTGGTTTTCAGTTGGTTTTGAAGTAAAACCTTGCTAAAATTTTCTAAATTAGTTTCTCCAACTTTGGCTGTAGAGTGTGGTCAGATATAGTCTTTAATTCAAAACAATCCGCCAAATTTAAGATGAAGATCTAGGAGAGGAGATGAGCTTAAATTGCATCAGTTGAACTGTTCCACTGACAGAACCAATATCTCTATCTTTTATTTTCTAGCTCCGCGTTCTGGCTTGGCTGCAAAACACTTCATAGATGTAGGAGGTAATATAATTACTCTAATTCTATGAATGTTTGTGTTTGTTTTGTCTTTGCTTGAAAGGTATAATGTATTAAAGTGACATTTATTTTTTGTGGTACTGGGGATGGAACCCAGGGGCATTCTACCTCCAAGTGGCACCCCCAGCCCTATTTTTTTCTTTTTTATATTGAAACAGGGTCTCACTGAGTTGAAAAGGGGCTCACTAAGTAGCTGAGGCTGTCCACGAATCGCGATCCTCCTGTCTCAGCCTCCCAAAATATGGGATCACAAGTGTCCGCTACCATGCCCGGCTGACGTTTATTTTTATTGTCAAAAGAAATTGAATTTTTGTTGGGTCTTGCCACTTTTTTCGTATCTTAAATAATAGATAATATGATGTAGTTTCATGTACTACTTGATAATGTCTAAATTTTAAGTGGCCATTATGTAAAATTCAGGTTCTTTTAGTAGTGATTTGACTAGTCATTAGCCGACCGGGGTTTTGCCTTTTTCGTAATCATCAACATTTAGTCCCGAAATGACTCTTGACTAGAGGAGAGCTTTTATGTCATTATTTAAGTATTGCATTTTGCTTAAATAACCATTAATAATTATTAAATCAGACTAAAGCCAAAGGTTCTAGAAATACAGGTCTGGTTTGTAAGAGTTGAAGAGGCCGTCCATGTTTGCAAAAATAGGACAAGTTCATCTCCCCCTAACAGCAAGGAGAAAAAACATTGTACTTGTAAGTTTCTTACCAGAAACTCATTAGGCGTTTCCTCATCACAGAACCTTACTGGGGTCTCCGTAAGTTAGTAAATTCCTCGCGTGGCTCCTGTCATGAAGCCCCGGTGCCCTCTGCTAGCCTTCCTGATACGGTGCCTTTGCTTCTATCCCCTCTTCCTTCAGTGCATGCCCGCTGACTCAGTCCCCACAGCCTTGCTCTTTTATTCTCATCAACAATATGTCTTGGCGCTCCAAAGTGGCTTAGCGAGAGTCTCTTCTCACCTTCCTCACAGAGCCACCACAGATGAGGAAGCCGCATCAGCACAAATTCCAGGCTGGAGTCTAGCTGCATGGTTCCAGCGTCCTTCTTTCTTTCCACTGTGATTCAGTGCTGGCGATTAGCTTGCCCCAAGCCCCTCATCAGCCAAGCCTGATCCTGGGTTAGCCGTTTCTTTCCACTGCAGGGGTCAGATGAGCTGTTCTGGGGAGACTGCAGACCTTAAGCATGAGGTGAAGCCTAGCCATCCAGATCAGCCCTGAGTCTACGTGTAATTGTGGAAGGGTGTGCTGCCACCCCGTGGTGTCACTAGGTGGCGCTGTGGGGCGGGGCGAGTCCTACCATAGTTGTTTGGGGAGCTGAGGTTTGTAGCCGGGATTGGTAGTGAAGTCCACTCGTGGGTTGAGGATTCCCTGGGTTCAGTAAGTTAGCACTTGACTTTTGAAGAATACATTTATCAGTTCAAGTATGACCATTTGTGGTATAGTTATAATCTTCATTTAAAGAAAAGATTGTATTTTTAAGGAAATTTCAAAGGGCTGTGAGAGGAATATGTGCTCTGTACCTCAATACTCTGTACAGTAGAAATGAGTGCTTCTGAGTGGTAGGAGGATTAAATGGTAATGTACGTAAATCATCTACCATAATATGTGGCACATATTAAACTCTTAAGTTATTATTGTCTCTGAGAAATTTAAAGTATTTTTTTTTAAGTGGAAACTTTATTCCAACTGTTATTCTCTTTTAAACAACCCTCAGGGGAAAAATGCCTGTAAGTGGAAAGTTAGTTTTTTTGCCGGTTGATACAGTGTCATTCATAAAATCACACTGTGGTGTGCTCTTACATAAGAGTATCTCAGTGTCTATTAGGCACAAGATTGTCATAGAGTTGGCAACACTTTGTTGTTGTTGTTGTTGTTGTTGTTGATTTTTGGTGGTACTGGGGTTCCTGGAAGCCCTTCTACCTCCTGGCTACACTCCCAGACCTATTTTATATATTTTTTTGGAAACGGGCTCTTTCTTAAGCCAGCACAGCTGGCTTCGAACCTGCGCGATCCTCCTGTCTCCGCCTCCCAAGCGCAGGGATTGCGTGCGCCACCACGCCCGGCCAACAGTTTTTATTTCTGAAGAGAGAGATTGTTAGAAATCCCCGGCTGTAAATAAGGGTCAAAGGGAGACGCTGGGTGTGCAGGGTCCGTTCAGAATTCGCTCTGGTAGGTATGGATAATTTGTACCACAGAAGGTTTCCAACAAAGGGCCTGCCAGTCTCGACCCAGAACTTTGCCTGAAGTCAGTTACTCACTCTGCCAGTCCCAAGGCATGACTTTCCAATGCTAACTTAAGGTACTTTCTACTTTCTCAGGAAGAGAAATACCCCTGATGCATGTATCCCTTATGTAGAGAATGGATGTCTTGTGTTCTTAAAAGTCAAAAGGCAGTTGAGTAGTAGGTGAACTTGTAACAGTTGAATTTTGTGTAACATTGTCATTCACACTAAAAAGTCTTTACTGAAGGCCTTTGACAGTCATATTGTCATCGACTTCAACTTTTCTTTTAGTGAGGTAAAAGCTTTACATTTTCTAAGAAAATCTCAGTGGGTCATTTGGCTCTGCATAATTTTAGACATAACTATTTGAGTGCTATGGATAGGACTGTTTTACTGATACACAGCAGGAGCCTTTAAAAAAGGACCATTTTTGTAGGGTAGAAAATACCATAAAGGTAAAAAAAATTCAATTTATAAGAAAAAGGTTATAGACAAAATATAGAAGAGGACACAAAAATGTCCAATACCTATGGAAGGGGAAATGTTCGGCCTCACTAGTCCTTGGGGAAATACAGAGTAAAGCAATGAGATACCATTGGTGCTCATCGTATTGGCCGGCATTCGAAGGGTCTCTTCCCTTCGAATGGTCCTGGCGAGCATTTTGGAAATGGGTGTTGTCAAATACTGTTGATGAATGTGAATGGCTACACCTCCGTGCAGTTATCTAGCCTTTAAAATGGAAAATATACACATCTTGGATTTAGGAAGGGGCTTTTTGGAACCTATTTGATGAGAATAAAAAGCACTTAAATACAGAGATATAAATTTAATGCTTCTTTGTTTATCATAGCAAAATGTTAGAGCAACTGAAATGTCTGATTTTATGTATGAGAATCGTTGCATAGAAATAATGGTGCCATATTTCCACATCTATCTAAAAACAATGACTGGAATTTGTATATATTACTCTCATAGGATGTCTATACTATAATTTTTAATAGTGAAAGTTAATGTTGGCTAGCTCAGGGAGGATAAGGACATAGTACCTTTTACGTCCTAAGTATTGAGCCATAGAATTTAAAATTGCCCTGATAAACCAGAAGCAGAGGAGTTCAGAAGTCTGTCTGTATTGTTTTTCTCAAACTTAGTTGAGATAGCTGAGCTTTAGCCTGCCCCTCAAAACCCCACAGCATGGAAGTCCCTTAGCCTTTCGTGGTCACTTGTTCCAGCATAAAACAACATATGCACCGAGCAGTTTCTTTGTTAAATCTTAGCTCGCTTCTTACACTCAGCACTTGCTCCATGTGCATACTATGGGAAACAGCTCTCTGGGTTTAAAAGTGCTCTTTGAATTGGTCTGTTTTGTTGGCATACCACTAGAAAAGAACAGACTGTCCCTTGGGTCTAGAGCCTGAGGTGAGCTGCCTTTGCTGCTTTGCAGCCCGTGTTTAAGTGCATTCTGACCTCGGCAGGCCAGGGCAGCCTCATGATCAGCTCATTTTTATACTCGATTTCTCACTGTTAAAAATTTGATTTTTGTGTCCAGAACCTTTAAGAAGTGTGTAAGTTCAGTTTCACTTGACACTGACTATTCATTCAGAAAGCACAGGGGTTTGTTTAAACTTTTGTAATCCTTTGGGAAAATCTAAATTGTTGGGTTTTCTAAGTATGTTCCATAGTAAGTACCTAAGTTTCTAAGTAAGTACCATAGTAGAAGTAAGAATTTGCTTTTCTTTTTTTCCAGAATGAGAAAATTGAAATATATCAATAAGTTAGAATGCCCTTAGTCCTAAATAGTTCTGTGGTCAATTAGCCTAAGTACCCACTGAGCTAAATCCCTTTTTTCTTTCCCTTTGTAAAGCGTCAGGTGGAACATGAAATTGTATTCCATGAGCTTTGTATGAATTCTGTCCTGTCCATCCTTTTACAAACTGGACAGAGAGAATTAATACATACCACAGAAGTTGTGGTAGCAGATAGGGAGGGGAGTACAGCTAAGAGCCAGAGTCTTTTTAAAATAACAAAAATGTTCTAAAGTGGGTTGTGGTGGCGATGTACAACACTAAATACACTATTATACACTTTAAGTGGATGAATTGTATAAGAAGGAATTGAGACGGCATGGTTCCTCTGTATTAAGTATGCTGTGTTTATGGAAATATTTTAAGTTTTTGACCAAAGACAAATGCTAGCAAGTCTGGTCAGTGTAGCTCCCTGGGCCATGGCAGGGATCTGGCTTGAGTATCTGCAAAGATCTGCTGCCCCTGTGCTTATAATCTCCATACCAGTTACACATAGAAAATGTGCTCCTTATCATGGGCATGTAAAATGTACTTGTTATTACGCTTAGGAGCTGATGTCTTCAGAGAGATCATAACTTTAGAAAGGATGGTTCAGATTAAAAGGAGAGGAAGAATATGAACTGAACAGTTGAGCTCCGTTTTTCTTGTAAGAATGGGATGTCTGATATGTGTAAGACTGCTTCATAACACTGTCAGCACTGACTTATTCTGTGGGTCTTTGGGCTTTTTGACATTTTTATTTATGATTCAGTGATATTTCAGTGTGAATATTAGCAGGAAGGCTTTTACCAGGAAAAACCTTTAAAGCCCAAATCATAATTTTCTCCTAGTCTAGGCAAGTATGCAGTGGATAGCTGTGGGTTAGAGATGACGATCGCTACTGCCACCCTAAAGTAGAAAATGGCCACCGCTTGATAGGGGTGACAGATTGGAAATTAGGAGCTACTTTTTACATCCCTATTTGTATTTTAATAATACCATTTCTTTGTTTTTTGAGGCTTTTCCTAGTACGAAAGCAAAATTCATTTATTGGATGGTAAAGGGATAAAAGTCTCAGAGCGATGTCAGAATGATTTCAAGATAACCTTACACTCCTAGTGTTCTGAAAACATAAACAAGATCATCTTTTTCTCTCCTGCAGCTGGTGTAATAGATGAAGATTATAGAGGAAATGTTGGTGTTGTGCTGTTTAATTTTGGTAAAGAGAAGTTCGAAGGTATGTTAAATATACATTCAGATAAATGTAGTGGCTTTTTCCTAACTGATGTTTGTGTCAGTAATAGGCTAATTCTCACTGAACAAGCCAGGATATAAAGAGTGAGCAAAATATCAATAAGCCATTTTGTTCTTTTTTTTTCTTAAAGTAAAAAAGGGTGACCGGATAGCACAGCTCATTTGTGAACGGATTTTTTATCCAGACATAGAAGAAGTTCAGGTAAGTATCAAAAGCTGAGTACAGAATGAATTACAAAACATCTGAAGCGAAGGGAAAAAATAAAACTTTTGAGAATTTAATGTGCTATTTGCAACTAACATGATGTAAAATCTAGTTTTAAAATTTCTCAAAATAGTGGCATACACACATTACATAGCATTACTTTGTGGTGGCCATGCTTGTAATCCCAGCTTTCAGGAGGTGGAGACAGGAGGATCGCGGCTCGTAGACAGCCTCAGCTACTCAGCGAGGTCCTTTGCGACTCTGTGAGAACGAGACCAAAAAAAATAGAGCTGGGGGTGTAGCTTGGAGGTAGAATGCCTCTGGGTTCCATTCCCAGTACCACCAAAAAATAGACACACACACACACACACGCATACCTTTTTAGCTTTGGGGGAAATTAATTTTCTAATTTTTAGAGCCTTTTTAGAATTTAGTTTTTTGTAATCTTTAAAAAATGCTATAGTAATAAAGTCTTAAATTAGGAGCTAGAGAACTGGAGGAAGCTCTAAAATGAACTGGTTTACTATCTCTCTTTCAGGTGTTAGATGATACTGAAAGGGGCTCAGGAGGTTTTGGTTCTACTGGAAGAAATTAAAATTGAGGCCAAGAATAGGAAATGAAAAACAAATCTTTCTTTTAGTTTTTGTTTCAAGTGTTTTGGCATTTTGTATGGTTGTGTAAAGTTAATAAATAATAACTTTTATTTTTAAAAATATTTCATTTTCCTATGATAAAAGGTGCCTCTGAGCCGGGCGTGGTGGCGCACGCTTGTAATCCCCGCACTTGGGAGGCTGAGACAGGAGGATTGCTCAGGTTTGAAGCCAGCCTTGGCTGGTTTAAGAGACCCTGTTTCCAAATAAAATATAAAATAGGTCTGGGAGTGTAGCCCGGAGGTAGAAGGCCCCTGGGTTCCATCCCCAGTACCACCAAAAAAAAGGTACCTCTGTTAGGACCTCATAGAATCTTGTGTTTTCTGTAATTAATGGTTGTATGTAAGGCAGCTTACATTAAGTCAGCTCAATGTAAAATGTTTTAAATCAAATGTTCATTTAATTCAGTTTTTTTAATTTCATTAATTCAATAAATGATACTTCAACTTGTGTTGCTTTAATTACTATAAATAATAGTTTTTATTACTTGAATTCTTTCATAGACAAAATATTATATAAGCCAAACTAAGAGAAATATTAAAAGGAAGAATAAAGTTGTGTCTTGTTCTTCTCTCCATAAGTCTAAAGTGTGTGTGTGTGTGTGTGTGTGTGTGTGTGTGTGTGTGTGTTCATTCATTCACTGGGGATTGAGCCCTGTGATTATTCTGCCTCAAGCTACACCCCCACTGTTTTTATTTTTTATTTTGAAACAGCGTCTCTCTAGGTTGATGAGAATCGCAGTACTTGCTGAGGCTGTCCTCGAACCTGCAGTCTTGTTTCAGCCTCCCAAGTACTTGGATTACAAGTCTGCACCATCATACTCATTTTAAAATTTTGAAAAAAGGTTCTATGTGAAGGTGAGAAGAGAACCCCCAGTTTATTTACTTTAAGAAACAAATCTTATTTTTGGTAGACCGTAGGCTGGCTAGGTAGAAGCATGTTTGTAAAAAGAAACGTAACTTGGGAATTTACAGTTGGTTTGTTTCTGTGAAATCATTTTATTGGGCAAATTGTATTAGCAGCCAGGCGTGGCGGCACACGCTTGTAATCTCAGCACTTGGGAGGCTGAGACAGGATCACAGGTTCGTAGCCAGCCTGAGCTACGTAGTGAGGCCCTTGCAACTTAATGAGACCCTATTTCAAAATAAAGAATAAAAACTAGGGCTGGAGGGGTCGCTCGAAGGTAGAATGCCCCTGGGTTCCATCCCCAGCACCACCAAAATAAAAGAGCTGTTAGTGCTTTAGCCTCCTTTGCCATCACTGTCGCCAAAATACCTGACAGAAACAACCCAAGGAAAGAAAAGGACATTTGCTCCCAGTTTCAGAGGTGCGTTCCATCGTAGGCAAATTCTAAAGTAGACGTCACAGCCACGCTGTGGTAGAGGAAAGCCAAGCTCAGCTCGGTGACCCTAAGCAGAAAGTGGTAGGAATGGCGAGGGCAGGTTTAACCCCAGTGACCCCTCTCCTTCTGACACACACCTGTACAAGTTACCACCGACAAATCCATTCAAATAATTGTTCAGAGGATTTACCAATTGAGTTTAGGGCTCGGATTCCATTTTACCTGGGAATAACTGCGATGTGGACATGTTTTCAACAGGGGAGCCTTCTGGGTTACACGCCGGACCCTAACTCAATCAGGAGTTTTTCTAACCTGCATGGCGTTTCAGCTAGTGACCATTGTCTCAGTCCCCTCTGAGAAACCTAAGCTGGTCATTTACGGTGACGATGTATTGGCCCACAGTCTGGAGGGTAGGCGGTCCAACATCAAGGGTCCCGTGGGTGTCCTCTCTGCTTCCAAGATGGAACCTCATCACTCCATGCTCCAGAAAGGAGGAATGTTGTCTCCTCTGGTGGCCAAAGAGGCCACTCCCATAAGCCGTTTTGGTTTGGTTTGGTTTGGTTTTGAAGGTACTGGGGATGGAACCCAGGGGTAATCTACATCCAACCTCTACCCCCAGCCCTGTGTTTTTATTATTTTGAAACTGTCTCACTGAGTTGCAGAGGGCCTTGCTAATAAGTAAGTAGTAGGTGAGGCTGTTCTTGAACCACAATCCTTTCTCAGCCTCCCAAATGCTGGGATTACAAGTGTGGCTGAAAATACTTGGGTTTTATAGCACTCACCCGTACAGTTCTTCGGCTGCTTGGTCCCTTCCTCCATACCACCAGGCAGAAGATGATTACTTCAACTTCATTTCTTATTTTCCTATGTTTTACTAATGGAAAAATGGTGGGAGGCTGGAGGGCTTAAATAGGTAGGCGCTGGGAGAGTTGTGAATACGTCAGAATTTAGTTAGCGTGGACATACTGACATAATTACGTGTGTTGAGTACAAATTCTCATAGACCCTTCTCAGCCGGGCTGCTACCCCAGGCCTCGTGTTGACTGTCAATGACTCCCCCAAATCACCTATTTCTTTTCCCTTTTTTTCTGCACGTTCACCTCCAGTTCGTGTTCAGCTCCCTGGAGAGGGCCCGTAATAGACTGTACAATCTATATTAGCCAGTCGCTTACTTACCATGTACCCCAAGCTGGCGGCAACAGACGAGAGCTTCAGGTTACGGGGGTAGAAATCCTACGGCCAAATTCACTTACGGTATTTGTAGTGGTGCTTATAGATTCGGAGAGCGTCTCTGGATCGTAGAAGAAAGCTTTACAGGGCACGCCCACTTCAGGAAGCACATGCATCGTTCATTCCAGGAAAGATAATAGTGTTAGCCTTGATATCAGGCACCTTCTGTGTATTGATATGAAATGTATGATTTTTTTTTTTTTCTGTATTTGGCCTGATCCTTTCAGCTAAAAAATACCCTCTGGTATTACAATATTATCTGTCTTAAGAAAATAAACGAATGGGAGAGGACTAACTTCAAAAGTACAAATGCTTTTGTGAAGAGGAGTCTCCATTTGGGGATGGGTTATATAGTCAATGTATTTTGTATTTTGGTTTTTTTTTTTTTTTTTTGGTGGTACTGGGGTTCCTGGAAGCCCTTCTACCTCTGGGATACACTCCCAGACCTATTTTTTTTTTTTTTTTTTTACCTTTTTATGTGGAAACAGGGTCCCTTAAGCCAGCGCGATCCTCCTGTCTCTGCCTCCCAAGCGCGGGATTACAAGCGTGCGCCACCACGCCCGGCTATAGTCACTGTTTTGTTACTGCTCTTCTTTCTCTTACTGGAAAGAGATTGGAAAAAAAAAAAATGAAAAAAAGGTAAGCAAAGCTGAAGCTCACTGGGAGAATTCTCTAGAATTACACGATGAAAATAATACATAATATAAATAAAGTAAAATATAGGGGTTTTAATGGTACTGGGGATTGAACCCAAGGATTTTCTACCCCTGAGCTATACTCCCAGCCCTATTTTATTTTTTGTTTTAAAACAGTCTCGCCGGGCGGTCAGCAACTTAGTGAGACCCTGTTTCCAAATCAAGTAAAAAATAGGTCTGGGAGTATAGCCCAGAAATTGAAAAGCCCCTAGGTTTCACCCCCAGTACCACCAATCAATCAATCAATCAATAATAAATAGTCTCACCAAGTGGCTGAAGGCCTGGCTGAGTTGCTGAGGCTGGCCTCCAGCCTGTGGTCCTGTCTCTGCCTCTCAAGTATGGTGATCACAGGCATATACCACCACCCCCAGCATAAGGTATTTCTTTATTAGCAATTAATTATGGCTAAGTTGGGAGAATTTCAAAAGATCCAGGACATCTCATAAAGAAATAACCTGGTAATTATGAAAGTAAGGTTGTAGAAAAAAAAATTAAGATTGACAAATAATTAAATTATGTCTTGTTTTGATTCTAATTTTTAGAATGGGTTTTACAGGTGAATAAAGAAACCTCTTGGAGAGTATATACCAAAATAATAATTATGTTTGTCTTTTGAATTTGCTGATTACTTTTTGTATTATCTGTATTTTTAACATATTTGTAACTGAAAACTATATAACTTGGTTAAGAAAAGTCAATAAAATTTTATAATAAGCTGGCATGGTGGCACATGCCTGTAATCCCAGTACTTGGGAGGCTCAGACAGGAGGATTGCAGGTTCAAAGCCAGACTCAGGAATTTAGCGAGGTCTTCTGCAACTTAGAACAACTGATTCAAAATACAAAGTAAAATAGGGTTGGGGCTAGATCTCAGAGTAAAAATGCCTCTGGGTTCTATCCCAAGTACCACACACAGAAAATATTATAAACTATTGTTTAGAGTTGTGACTGCATCGAATACTTTAATGAATATTTTTAATATTGAAACACTTTGGGAACATTTTAACTATAAGCCCTGAAGAAAAAATATTTGAGTAAATATAATGAAAAAGTGCTAATAGGGAGTCTTCCCTCCAAGTTTAAGTTCTACTCTTTTTCTAATAAAGATCTTGAATGAAAATAAATTTTCTGATATTAATGTTTTAATCATAAAATAAGAACATGTCAGATAATCTGGGATCCCTTCCAGCTCCCTTGAATCTTAGGAGAAACCGGACTGTATAACGGTGGCAAACTACTGCCACCTGATGGCGGCCATGTAAAGTGAGGTTGGCTTTGGGGGCTAGAAGCCCCATCGTTCATTCGTTCCTGTTTAATTTGCCTCTAAGTGCCAGCATCATTGTTCATCCAGTTTAGTTTTTTCTGGGGGGTGTAAGTGAAACAACTAAGACAGGAGCCATCACATGGTAGGAGTATAACCCTGAGGGCATCATTTAGCCTCTTGAGTAAAAGACAATAACATCTACCGTGCATTATGGGAAAATCTAAAGATGATGGATGTGAAGTGTTTGACGCAGCTCATGGCAAAGAATATTTGCTCAATAAATGGTAATAATTATCCTCAGGAAGATTAGCATTTGGGGGGCAGGAAGACCAATGTAGACATCTATGCAGGCTGCGCTTCACTGCGAAAATACAAAGGAGGCACACCACACACTCAGACACTGGCAACACGGAGGCTCAGCTCGGCTGCTCTGTAAAGAGCACGTAGAGAATCGCTGATGGCTTGCAGATCCGTCTGGAGGTCCCCAAATGCCAGGAAAGCCATGGCCAGCCACGGAAGAGGTTTGGACAAAGAAGAACTTTGCTGGGGCCGAGCTTCAGGAATATGGGAATTCGTCTCATGTCTGCCAAAAGAGCTCAGAAGCCATCAGCCACACAGCCAGGCTGTGAGCAGAAGATGGCAGAGGAGAGGTGGATGGGAAGGATGCTGAGATTAAAACCAAAGCGGTGAGCAGAGCTGAGACCACCAAAGACATGTTCGGATTCCACATGAACTAGCTAAGACAAAGGGGAGCTAATAAGTGCCTGTTGCTTTGGTACCAATCACACCCCAGTGGATGGAGGACCGCACTCCAGGTTAGAGAAGAAATCTAACAATATTCTTCCACAAGTCCAAAGGACATTGTGCCTTAAGGAAAATAAAAATCGCAATTCGGAAGTGATGTCTGGATCACTTCCAAACATCATAGTAGCCTAGATCAGGGCAAACTTTCTGACGGGGAGCTCTCAGAAAATACAGTTTGACACAAGCGAAGGCAAAAATTATAGAATCCCCTCTAGCTACCTGTTTTGAAATGGAAATGTTTGGAATGGCGGTGAAGGGGGGATTATATTAACGCTGTATAAGGGTCCTGTCAAATTGGGAGTGCCGGGTGATTTTTATAATAGTGAAATAATATGGTTCAGACAAAAAAGAAGGTGCCTGTTGGCTGCGACTGTGTCCGATTATCATGGAAGAGATGAAACACTTTTTCACAGTCAGGAAAATCAATATCCAGCCAAAGAAGAGAAGCCGTTGGATGATAAAGCAATAAAAAACTTCAAAAGGGGGGAGTTAAGAATGCTTCCTAATTCATTTCAGCTTAAACGGAGCCCAGCGCCGTCTCACGCTGTCTGCCAGGTCTTTCTCTGGAATATGTTACCCAGTCTCCTTGGAATCATTAACCCCGGCTCCTTGGAATGGAAACTGTGTCCGCCCTGGTGCTCAGTGAAAGAAAATGTGGCAGAAAAAGGAAGTGGTTTTTCAGTTTCAAGCCACAAGTAGGTGCTGTCATTGTCTCACATGTGTTTGGGGACAATGGCAAATGCCAATGGTAACATGTCCACTTTTCCCAGTCCCCGGCTCAGAGGTATTTGGCAGAAGATTGTGGAAGCTAAAAAAATAAATAAATAAAATAAAATAAATAATCCCTGAATGTCTTTCCTCCTTCTTGGGACTGTGAAAAGGGGATGGCACACATAATCCCTAGCTTGGTTTTAGCAGCATAATTCTTCAGAATGAGTACTTACTATTTCCTATGCATTATTATTATTATTTATTATTATTATTTTGCGGTACTAGGGCTGGAACCCAGGGGCATTCGACCTCCAAGCTACACCCCCAGCCCTATTTTTTATTCTCTCTTTTGAAACAGGGTCTCACTGAGTTGCGAAAGGCCTCACTAAGTAGCTGAGGCTGTCTGTGAACCGTGATCCTCCAGTCTCAGCCTCCCGAAGTCTGGGATTACAAGTGTGCACCACCACAGCCAGCTAACCTACGCCCACTTTTTAAAAAACCAGTTGGTAGTAGTTGAATTAGAATGGAAAGAGTAAGATGACGCAAGCTAGCATTTTAAAACATTTATATTATAGCATTTTTATAACATTTATAAATGTTATAAAAACCAATATAGTACTACACTAATTTTATTACTTTTACCTGATGGAGGTATTTTGTAGATCTGGGACAGAATTTCTGTTAGGTTGAAAGCTAGTTTCTTTATTTTTAGATACTAAATGTTTTTCTTTTTTTCTGTTTTTTTTTTTTTTTTTTTTTTTTTTGTGTGTGTGTGTGTGTGTGTGTGTGTGGTACTGGGCATTGAACTCGGGGGCATTCTACCTCTGAGTTACAGCCCTGGCCCATTTTATTTTTGTTTTGAAACAGCTTCTCACTACGTTGCTGAGTCTCACTACGTTGCTGAGGCCATCCTCGAACCTACGATCTTCCTTTCCCAGCCCCCCAAGCGCAGGCGTGCGTCACCATGCCAGGCTCAGCGAGCCACTCTGATGGTCTACCCAGGTATTAGAGCAGGGGTCCCAAAGCTCAAGGGCTTGGGCTGCATGAGAAAGAAGAGAGGCAGGGAGTTGTGAGGGCCTCACTGGTGTGAGAGAGGGGATCCTAAAATGTGGGATGAAGCTGAGACCGGGGAGAAGTGACCTGCATCGAGATTCTCCCAGAAACTCTTTCCCATTAGATTTTCGCTATGGAAATCCCAAGCATATACAAAAGTAAAGGCGAAGTATCGTGAACCTCAGGTGCTCATGGTCGCTTCAACAGTGATCACCTTACGGCTGACCGTGGTTTCTTCCAGAGCCCACCATGGGCTTTCCCACTCCCAACCCCCAACGAGTTATTTTAGGCCAATCCTACTCATTGTATTTCTTCATAGATTACATTTAAATCCGTTTGCCCGGCATCTGTGCCCGAGCTGCCCCTCCCACTACCCACGCTTGAACCAAGTCCGGCACAGTCCTTCTGTGTGTGTCGGGGGTGTTTTGCAAGGGACTAAAAGAGAAAAGTTGGCACGAGAGCCAAAGTAAGAAAAGACAGGAGAATGAAGCCTAGGTGGAAGCTGAGGCTGAGTGAACACAGCTCCTGAGAATCCTGGAAATGAATAAATGAATAGGGAGAAGAGGGGATGCTAGTTTTTCTCCTTTGTGTGTGTGGGGGGGTTTGGGGATGGAATCCAAGGACACTGGACCTCCGAGCTTTACCCCCCTCCCCTATTTTTTATTCTTTATTTTGAAACCAGGTCTCATTGAGTTGCAGAGGGCCTCACTAAGTAGCTGAGGCTGGCCGCGAACCGCTATCCTCCGGTCTCAGCCTCCCAAATGCTGGGATTACAAGAGTGCCCACCACGCCTGTCTGGGATGCTAGTTTTTCTACAGGAAGTTGGATGAAAGCTCTATACAGGAGTGGTGTGTGTGTGTGTGTGTGTGTGTGTGTGTGTGTGTGTGTGTGTGTTGTTATTAAAATGAGGAGTGAGAAGACCAAGAGGGGGGGCTAGCCACACAGCTGGCATTTGGGTTACAGTGGCATATTCCAAGTTTCCTTTCCTTCAAAGGAAAGAAAATATTATATTTAAACACCATTTTTCAGTTTCTCGGTCAATAATTACCCTTTCTGTCTCTTTCACGAATGCCGTTCCTAGACCTCAGTGCAAGGCATTGCTTCTCTACATCACCTTAAACAGGCAGGAAATCAGCAGAGAAGTTGTTGAGCAATTCCACTCCCAAGTCAGTTTCAAATGATTTCTGGGTAGCTCCGTTCTTGAACAACGCATGGTGAAACCAGCAAAAATTGCTGAAAGTTATAGAAAGCAGACCTACATACTTGCATGATTCTCTCATTGAATTCTTGAGGTGGGGTGTGGGGAGGAAAATTGTGACAATAACTGAACTAAATGTAGATTTGTCCAATTAATGATGTACTTGAAATTTAGAGATAAACAGAAATTCATGACTCGAAATGGCATCTTGTCCTCAGATCTATCTATGTGGTTTATAATTGCCCAAATAAATCCAATGTTGAATAGACTGTGACCTTTTTTAGAGGTGGATAGCATGTGGTATAAATGAGCTATTTCCAGAATGGCTGTCTTGAGAAATATCACTCATAATCTACAGGAAATAATTTTTTTTTCTTAAAGAGAATGAAGCCGGATGTGGTGGCACACGCTTGTAATCCCAGCATTCGGGAGGCTGAGACAGGAGGATCACGGTTCACGGACAGCCTCAGCTACTTAGTGAGGCCCTCTGCAACTCAGCGAGACCCTGTTTCAAAATAAAGAATAAAATAAAGAGCTGGGGGTGCAGCTCCAATGGATTCCATCTCCAATACCACAGATAGATAGAGCCGGGCATGGTGGCTCACACTTGTCATCCCAGCATTCGGGAGGCTGAGACCAAAGGATTGTGGTTTGCAGCCAGCCTCAGCAACTTAGTGAGGCCTTTTGCAACTCAATGAGACCCTGTTTCAAAAATAAAAAGATTAGCCGGGCATGGTGGCGCACCCTTGTACTCCCCGTGCTTGGAGAATGGAGACAGGAGGATCATGCAGGTTCAAAGCCAGCCACAGGTTCGAAGCCAGCCACAGGTTCGAAGCCAGCTGTGCTGGCTTAAGAGACCCTGTTTCCAAACAAAAAATATGAAAAATAGGTCTGGGAGTGTAGCTCAGAGGTAGAAGGGCTTCCAGGAACCCCAGTACTACACAAAAAATAAATAAAAATAAATATAAAAAGACTTAAAAATAAGGCTGGGGGTGTAGCTCGGAGGTACAATGCCCCTGGGTTCCATCCCCAGTACCGCAAAATAAATTAAGATATTAAATTATTTTTAATATCTTTAATAAAGATTATTAATAAACATTAATAAAGATATCTTTAATGAAGATGTTAAAAATATTAAATATTAAGATAGTATATTGCTGAAAATATTACTCTCCAGAAGCCTTAGAAAATAATATCTAGGCATCCACTAGATGTCACTTGATGTTTGCTTAAAAAAATGTGGTAGTTTTTTTTTTTCTTCAAAAAAAAAATAGTTTATCTGCAATTATAAATCAACAATTCCCAGTGGGTCCAAACTGGGAAAAACCAAGATCCAGCAGTATTTGAGTAAAAGCAGGCAAAAGTCATTAGCTTAGAACGATGATGATAACTTGGGCTAAGGTCTGGGTGGTTGCAGGGTTTGCATAATCCCTCTTGGCATCCGAGAGGGTAAAGAGAAGCCAGCTGCTTTGCCCTCCTGCTGTGTTTAAACAAAAATGGAAAACTGGAAGGAACAGCTAGATTTTTCCTATCTTCCATTTTCCCTTTTCTTCCTCCTCCCTTCTCATTTTTAGGAGGATGGGACTTAAAATGCTCACACTTCCATGAAGCCCAAGACAGATTTTTCTTTGTCCCAATCTCTACCCCAAATTAAAACTGTTTTAATCCTCACTATCTCCACGGAATGCTGTGACCATCATGCAGGCGGTCTCTAGACATTTTGTGAGGGTTTTCTGGGGTTACCCACTTCCCTGAATTTGCTTCAAATCCAAGAATCAGAGCCAGTAGAGACCATTCCCCTGGGGCTTTGCTTTGTGTAACAGCCATTTGTTTATTATTATTTTTTAACTGTCATTGTATTTTGGCTTCAGGATGGTTAAATAAGTCCTGATATTAAGTCGACTTCTCTGACCCTGCCCATTTCCTGTCTGTCAAACCTTTCGTTGTAAGAATAACAGTGTTCTTTTATTTGGTAGTGTGCAGCTTGATGTTTTTGGCATGCCGCACAATTTTGACTTGCAAAAATGTGTGACCTCAAGTGTGAGAGAAGTGGATACTTTCTTCAGTACCTCATAGGGCTCCAGTCTTAAAACGCGTCCTGCTGCCTTGATGAGAGTTGCGAAAGAATTATCAGCCTGTTTATCCCCCAAACATCACAAATGATAAATAGGGATTTTTTTTTTAACCGAGCAACTATAATCATTAAACCAGTGAATACTTGGTGAACATTTTGCTGCTACTAAACTTCCATAATTCCTCAAAGTGGCCGAGCTATACGTAGATGTGGTGCTTTTATTTGCCATCTTTTGGGAAATTCATATCTTTAAAATCTTCAAACCAACACATGTTTTCTAGCAGAGGTGATAATCTGCCTACTCGTTATATATCCAGATCTGTATGTTTGTCAAAAAAAAAGAATCCTATAACAGAACTACCCAAATCAGATGTCTGTCTGTCCGTCCGTCCTTCCTTCCGTCCTTCCTTCCTTCTTCCTTCCTTTCTTTTTTTTTCAGTACTGAGGAGGGAACGCCGAGCTATACCCCCAACCCTATTTTTTATTCTTTATTTTGAAACAGGGTCTCACTGGGTTGCAGAGGGCCTCACTAAGTAGCTGAGGCTGTCTGCGAACCGTGATCCTCCTGTCTCAGCCTCCCCAATGCTGGGATTCCAAGCATGCGCCACCACGCCCGGCTCCAACTCAGATGTCTCAACCAAGAGTTTCTTTTGCCACCGCTGACACTCTCCACTCTCTCTCTCTCTCTCTCTGTTTTTTGTTTGTTTGTTTGTTTGTTTGTTTGTTTTGTTTTTTTGTTGTTTTTTTTTTTTTGGTGGTACTGGGGTTCCTGGAAGCCCTTCTACCTCCGGGCTACACTCCCAGACCTATTTTTTATACTTTTTTTTTTTTTTTTTTTTGGAAACAGGGTCTCCTAAGCCAGCGCGCGCGGATGGCTTCGAACCTGCGCGATCCTCCTGTCTCTGCCTCCCAAGCGCGGGGATTACAAGCGTGTGCTACCATGCCCGGCTCTCTCTCTGTTTTTAAGGTGGCTAATTGATAGTATTTTCTCTATCCTTTGGGTTATCTTTCTTTTTTCAGTAATATGGAAATACATACTAGACATGCAGTCCTTCTAATCACAGTAGTGAGAAGACTGATACAGGAAGATTGCAGGTTCGAGGACAGCCTCGGGAATGTAGTGAGACTCTCAACAAACTAGTGAGATCCTGTTTTCAAACAAACAAACAAATAAATAAATAAACAAACATAAAGGCTAGATGTGCGGCTCAGAAGTAGAATGCCCCTGGGTTCAAACCCCAGTACCACAAAAAGATTAGTAATAATAATAATATGGTCAGTATGACAGTAAAAAAAAAAAAAAAAAAAACAGTGAACTATCTCTTACTTTTAAAGATTGACAGTTGCTACATTTTTATCTTAAAATATTGAGAACTAATTAGAACTTAAAGATAGTATATTGGGTTAACTTGGAAATATTAGAGAATAAATTTTTACAATCAAATAGTAGCTGTTCTGATAAATTTCTGAAAGTCTAAGCTAACAAAAATATTCTACATATCTGAAATAGTTGGAATTTATTGTTTTTCTTTATTTTCTTTCTTTCTTTCTTTCTTTTCTTTTTTTTTTTTTTTGGTGGTACTGGGGTTCCTGGAAACCCTTCTACCTCCGGGCTACACTCCCAGACACCTATTTTTTATATTTTTATTTGGAAACAGGGTCTCCTAAGCCAACAAGGTTGGCTTCGAACCAGCGCGATCCTCCTGGGGATTACAAGCGTGTGCCACCACGCACGGCTGTGGTTTTGTTTTTGTTTTTGTTTTTAAAGACCATCTAGTAGTCCTCTCTCTCTCTCCCTCCCTCTCTCTCTCTCTCCCTCTCTCTCTCTCTCTCTCTCTCTCTCTCTCTCTCTCTCTCTCTCTCTGGCATTCTACCTCCGAGCTATACCCCCAGTCCTATTTTTTATTCTTTATCTTGAAACAGGGTCTCCCTAAGTAGCAGAGAGCCTCACCTAGTAGCGAAGGCTGACCGAAACCCTATTAATCTCCTATCTCAGCCTCCCAAGTACTGGGATTACAAACATTCACTACCATACCCAGCTCTCTTTCTCTCTTTTTATCTTTAGCCTAGAAATATTGTTCTAATAAAGAGGCTGTGATAGGCACTAACAACAAAAAAGAAAATGCTGAGAACTAAAAAGAAACATTCATCTTAACCTGGAATGCGTTTCCTCCAAAGTTCTGAAACGCACAGCTATAAACTCAATTTATGTTTTCATCAAGCTTCCTTCTATTGTGCATGGCTATTAGATATTTCTTTCCAGAACTGGATCCCAGGAGATTTAAATTCTATTATCAAAATATATTTCATTTATACCACACACATATATTTTCCTACTCTACCACGGCACAACCACTATTATGTTACTTTCCCTTTATAGGAAAAAGTTGAAGCACAGTAATATCAGATATTAATATTATCAAACTTTGTTTCTCCTGTATGTGCGTGTGCACCAGCGTGTGTGTATGTTGCTGAAGATTAAACCCAGGGGCACCCTACCTCCAAGCTGCATCCCCAGCCCTATTTTATTTTATTTGGAAACCAGATCTCACTAAGTTGATGGCAGCCTCACTAAGTTGTTGAGGTTGACTTTGAACCTGTGATTCTCCTATGCTGGCCTCCCAAGTACTGGGATTATAGGTGTGTGCCACCATGCCCAGCTATTTTTTCATTTTTTAATATAAAATTATAATGTGATGTAATAAAATGAAAAGTATTTTAAAAATTAAAAATCAACTTTTTTTTTTTTAAATTAAGGATTGAACCCAGGGGCACACAACCTCTGAGCTATACTGCCGGGGTCCAACCCCAGCAGGAGTCGAGGTCGGTGTGCTGGTGAGGGGAAGCCGAGGTCACAATGAGAGAAGAATTGCCACACGAAATCAGATTCAATCTTCTCCATTTTATTCAGGATTTGTTATAATTTTTATACTTTATTTTTTGGCAGAAAAGCAAGGGCATAGCCATGCAAGCAGGATCTCCAAGGACGGGAAAAAGTTATTATTTACAGACTTCAGAGCAGGGTGTCAGACATTTAAATAATCATAGTGTGCTTTGTCTCACGACACAGGGCTGACTCAAACTTAATCTTATACAGTGGCTCAAACTAAGGTCAGTTTGAACTTAATGTTTGGCCCAATAACTTTATCCTTGGGAAAAAAATCTTTGTTGTTTGAGTCTCTCACAAGCCGCTGCCCATCAGTTTTAGTTATAATGTTTATACATAAAACTCTAATTATACATATTACTCTAAATAATCTTAAAATAATTTTTCGAAGAAAGGAATGCTAGACATACTTCATGGGGGATCTACGCCGTTGCAGATCCCCTGATCGAGCTTTTTTAAGTTCTACATGAGATGGTGTAGCACTATACCCCAGCCCTTTTAATTTTTTTTTTTTGAAACAAGTTCTCACTAAGGTGCTGAGGCTGGCCTTGAGCCTTTAATCCTCCTGTCTCAGCCTCCCACGTACTGGGGTTACAGGCATGTACCACCGTACCCGGCTAAAACCAACATGTTTTAAAAGAAACAACTTTCAAGTTAAAAAGCTGAAACCCCAGAGTCAAACCCATGAGTTATTGACAGTCTTATCTTTGTTGTAGAGCATTGTGGGTCTGGGCAGACTGTCTGGGTTCAGTCTTAGCGCTGCTGGTTTCTAGTTGTAGATTTGTGTCAGTTAGTTAACTTCTCTGAGCTGCGAGTTCCTCTTCTGGTAAAAGGGGATATTATACTGCTTTTTATCAGTTTTTGTTGAAGACTAAGCCCTATTTGCAAAACACTTAGCACAGGGCTTAGCCCCTAGTGAATGCTTAAGAAAATCTGCTATCATGATCATACATTTAGATAATTATGTCCTTATATACTTTGGCCAATTGGTACTTTATGGAGTGTTTGTTTGTTTGGTACTAAGGACTGAACTCAGGAGTGTTTTTGCTCCAACCTACCCCACCAGCCCTTTTTATTTTATTTTTCTTAATTTTGAAACAGGGCCTGGCTAAGTTTCCACCTCCCAAGTCCTGGGATTATAGGTATTTGCCACCATGCCTGGCTTATATGGAGTTTTTCATATGTTCTAATAAAGATATTGAAAAGCACTGGGTGTTTGGGATCAAAGTTTCAATGTAGCCGGGCGTGGTGGCACACACCTGTAATCCCCGCGCTTGGGAAGCGGAGACAGGAGGATCGTGCAGGTTCGAAGCCAGCCGCGCTGGCTTAAGAGACCCTGTTTCCAAATAAAAAATATAAAATAGGTCTGGGAGTGTAGCCTGGAGGTAGAAGGGCTTCCAGGAACCCCAGTACCACCAAAAAACAAACCAACAAACAAACAAACAAACAAACTTTCAATGTGACGAATGCATCTGAAAAATACATCTTTGATTTGGTTTGTGATCAGTTCTACTACTTTAATACATATCAACCAAGAACCGGTGAACTTTCTTGTTATAAATCTTTCAGAGATGGACATGGTGACACACAATTGTAATCCCACTACCTGGGAGGCTGACACAGGAGAATCGTGGTTCATAGCCAGCCTCAGCTACTTAGTGAGGCCCTTTGCAACTCAGTGAGACCCTGTTTCAAAATCAAGAATAAAAAATAGGGCCCGAGGTGTAGCTTGGAGGTAGAATGACCCTGGGTTCAATCCCCAATACTGCAAAATTTATAAATAAATTAATTAATAAAATAAAATATATAATTAATAAAAATATGGCTAGAGGTGGAGCTTGAAGGTAGAAGTCCCCTGGATTTAATCCCCAGTACCACAATAAATAAATAAATAAATAAATAAAATCTTTCATATTTGTAGAACATAGAAAATTATTTTTTGAAGGTAAATACTCTTATTTATTTTATTTATTTATTTATTTATTTATTTTGTGTGTGTGTGTGTGTGTGTGTGTGTGTGTGTGTGTGTGTGTGTGTGGTACTGGGGTTCCTGGAAGCCCTTCTACCTCCGGGCTACACTCCCAGACCTATTTTTACATTTTTATTTGGAAACAGGGTCTCCTAAGCCAGCGCGCGGCTGGCTTTGAACCTGCGCGATCCTCCTGTCTCTGCCTCCCAAGCGCGGGGATTACAAGCGTGCGCCACCATGCCTGGCTTTTATTCATTTTTTAAATATATTTTTTGGTGCACTGTAGTCAAACATCACAATGGAATATAAGACTTGTTAGGATATCCAAGTATACATCGTCCAATCAACCTTTATCCAATCCACATCCCACTCCCTCAATCCCATGCTTGATTTAGTGTTTAATATCGATATATTTATTTACATACATCATGTGCTTTAAAGAGATTCCTTCCTCCCCCATCCCATCCCCTCTGATTGGTCACCTTAATTGCTCCTTCATAGGGCCCCTTCTTCCATTAGATTCCCTCCTATTACCCATTTCATCCTAGTTTTGCATATTAAGGAGGAGAGCATCTGATTTGTGTGTGTGTGTGTGTGTGTGTGACATTTCTTTGTGTATGCCACTTTGCAAGTTCCAATCCCACTCTTGAAGTTCCCGGCACCGGCCTGGCCACCCAGTAGACTCTGATCCCAGCCTCGCTGGGTCCAGTACTGGCCTTGTCTCATGGTAGGCTCTGATCCCAGCCTCAGGGGCCCCAGCACCGGCCTTGTCTTTAGGCTAGCTCCTATCTCAGCCTCGCTGGCTCCAGCTATGGCCTACCAAATGGCAGGCACCAATCCTGGCTTTGCTGACCCCAGTATCGGCTTTGCCACATAGCAGGCTCCAATCTCAGCCTCCGAGGCCCCAGCACTGGCCTCCCGTCTTGGCAGGCTCTGATCCCAGCCTCCAAGGCCCCAGTAATAGTCCTGCCTCACGGCAGGCTCTGATCCCAACCTTGCTGGCCCTGACACTGGCCTCACCCCTCGGCAGGCTCCGATCTCTGCCTCTGAGTTCCCACTATCTGCCTTGCCTCACGGCAGGCTCTGATCTCAGCCTTGGTGGCCCCGGCACCGGCCTCACCCTTAGGCAGGCTCTAATTCCGGCCTCAGAGGCCCCAGCACAGGCCTTGCCTTATGGCAGGCACAGATCCTGGCCTCACTGGCCCTGGCACTGGCCTAGCCGTCTGTCTTGCTGAGCATCGGGTCCCTTCCCCCCCTTTTTTATTTTGGTGGTACTGGGGTTCCTGGAAACCCTTCCACCTCCGGGCTTTACTCCTGGGACCCACCTTTTGTTTTTTTAATATATATATTTTTATTTGGAAACAGGGTCTCTCAAGCCAGCAAGGCTGGCCTCGAGCCTGCGCGATCCTCCTGTCTCCGCCTCCCAGGCATGGGGACAAGCTTGTGCCACCACGCCTGGTGTTCTTAGATTTTTTTTTTTTAATATGAGGGAGCAGTACATGTCGCTTGCGAAAGCTGGGACCACAGATACCCAGTGACAATAAAAATTTTTCCTCCCTCCAAAGGCAGAGGTCCACAGCTTCACTCTGGAGAGCAGGCTCTGCTGCTCCATACGTACCCTGGCCTCCCACTCTGTGCAGAGGAGCGTGGTGGCCATGAGGGCTGATGACTCCCAGAACCCACAGTGTGACGGCCCACCCCAACCATGCGGGGCTCCCTCTGAAACTCCGAAACCCTTTTACCACTTAGCATGTTGTCCAGAAATCCTGATCATGTGTGGGAGGAGCAGTCTACTTTTGGGGGGATTTCATCAGAAGTTCATGGTGGGCTGGACTGGATCTGACTGCCCCTCCAAAATCTGGTCACCCCTACTGCTGCTGCCACTGCCATCTCGGTTCTCTCCCAAACACCCTTCCCACACAGTTTGTTTTCCAGAATTCCTGAGCATGTGCAACATTAGCGGTATACCTTTGAGGATATTTCTTTAAAATTATGATGTGGATTGGATCTCCGCCTCTACCAAATGCAAAACACTGCTGCCGCTGTCACAGCCATCTCTGTTCTCTTCCGAGCACCCTCTTCACACAGCATGTTGTCCCAGGTTCCCGAGCGTGCACGGTGGTAGCATTCTACCTCTGGGGCGATTTCTTCAAGAGATCCAGGTGTGTTGCATCAGATCTCTGCCTCTCCTGAATACTGGCCGCTGCCATTGCCGCTGCCTCCACCACCTCAATTCTTTCCCAAACTCCTTTCCCACTCTGCATGTTGTCCAGTATTCCTGAGCATGAGCGAAGGTAGCATTCCTCCATTGGGGCAATTTCTTCAGAAGATCAGGGTGGGTTGGATCAGACCTCTGCCTCTTCCAAATACTAGCCTCCACCGCCACCGCAGCCGCCACGGCTGCCACCGCCTTCCTCCTAGTTCTCCGCTGAGCTCCCTCCTTACAGATGATGTCCAGAATTCTTAAGCATGTAAGGAAGAAGCAGTCCCCCTACACAGAGATTTTTCCAAAAGGTCCAGGTCAGTTGGATATGTTTTGTCTGCATCTCCACAATCCTGGCTGCCGCCACGGCCATCTTAACCCCTCTCCAATATTTTTTCTTTTTTCTTTTTCTTTTTAAATAAGAGAAGACAGTGTGTGTGATTTGAAGAGGTTGTGGGATCAGGCACTGGGCAGCAATGAATTTTTTCTCCCAAGAACAGAGTCCCACAGCCTCACCGCGCAGAGCAGGATCTGCTGTTCGAAGCGCACCATAGCCCCTGCACAGCACAGTGTCGCTGAGTTCCTTGGGACGCGTGGCTCGTCCTCAGGCTCAGTACCAGGCCTCCCAGGACACGGGCTTGGCTTCTCGCCTGGCACCGGGCCTTCCGGAACGCGGGCTGGGCCACCGGCCTCCCGCCTGGTACTGGGCCTTCCAGGGTGCGGGCTCGGCCTCTTGCCTGGCACCGGGCCTTCTGGGATGCAGGTTGGGCCACCTGCCCCCGACCCGGCACCGGGGCCTAGAAAAATATTTTTAAATTGCCTTAGAGCATTCATTAATCTAAAGGGTATTTTGAAAAACAGTTGTTAAATATTTGCCATACAAGAAAAAATACAATAAGACATTGGTCAATATAAAATATATTAACTTAGCCAGGCGTGGTGGCACACGCTGTAATCCCTGCGCTTGTGGAGGATCGTGCAGGTTGGAAGCCAGACTCTCTGGCTTAAGAGACCCTGTTTCCAAATAAAAAAATATATATAAAATAGGTCTGGGAGTGTAGCCCGGAGGTAGTAGAAGGGCTTCCAGGAACCCCAGTACCGCAAAAGAAAAAAAAAAAAAAGAAAAAAAATATATATTAACTTATCCTTTATTCTCCAGCGTTTAGAGTCTGGGCTCTAAACATCTCTTGTTCTATTTAGTTTAAAATGTCTTCATTATCTTATGAAGCGCTGACCAGTGACAAGTGCCATCCGTACTGGACGGGTCTTGTTTATCACTGTCATGTTTGAGATTGCTCAGCAATCTTAATGCTGTGAGTGAAGACATGATATAATTAGTATAAATAATCTTGTTAATTGTAGAAAAAATCAAGTACTGTGATTGTATTGTGGTCACGATTTAGCCTAAGCAAGGATGCTCATGAGATATTCAACTGCAGTATTTGCAATAAACATAACAATCTAAGAAATACAAACAGAAATGAAGATTACAAAGTGCACATGTCTTAACATGACTGCTTATCTCTCTTGAGCGCTTGTGCACAGCAGGATAGTGGCTTTTTTGCACATTTGTTGAAATTAAATAATCCTTCAGTGTTTTTCTTATGCATTTTCCATCACTTATTGACTTGACTTTGTACGACCAGCATTAGAGATGGGGCTAGAGTTGTCTTCCAGTGGAAATCCATCATGAAATGGTGCCTTGGGCCCTCGAAAGAGGGCTTCTGTCTGCACAGGAAAGCCTGCCTCAGGGGTGATGGGAGGTTTCCAATACAATATAATACTCAATCACATTATTTCACGTTTTAAGTCCTTTGCCCTTGCAACTAAACATTTATTAGACTTCCTATTCTATCTGAGTATAGTATCAGAAATAGAGACCAGATTGGCTGGGCATGGTGGCACATGCCTGTAATCTCAATAACAGGGAGGTTGAGACTGGATTATAGCAGGTTCGAGGCTAGCCTTGGTAATTTAGCAAGACCCTGTCTCAAAATAAAAAATAAAATAGAGCTGGGGTGCCTACTGTGGTGGTGCATGCTTGTAATCACTGTACTTGGGAGGCTGAGGCAGGAGAATCGTGGTTCATGGCCAGCCTCATCTACTTATTGAGGCCCTCTGCAACTCAGTGAGACCTTGTTTCAAAATAAAGAATAAAAAACAGAGCTGGGCGTGGTGGCGCACGCTTGTAATCCTGGCATTCGGGAGGCTGAGACAGGAGGATTGAGGTTCGCGGACAGTCTAGGCTACTTAGGCCCTCTGCAATTTAGTGAGACTCTGTTTCAAATTAAAGAATAAAAACTAGGACAGGGGGTGTAGCTCGGAGGTCGAGTGCCCCTGGGTTCTATCCCCAGACCCCCCCCCAAAATAAATAAAAATAAAAAATAGGGCTGGGGGCGTAGCTCAGAGGTAGAATGTTCCTGGGTTCCATCCCCAGTAACACACACACACACACACACACACACACACACACCTACACACAACAAAATAGAGCTGGAAGTATAGTTCAGAAGGTTCAGTCCCCAGTAACAAAGGGAAGAAGGAAAGAAAGAAAGAAAGGAAGAAAGAAAAAATATCTTAAATTATGAATTTAGAAAATAGTTTACATCTGCAATATTTTCATCAGATTTACTGTCAGGAACTTCCACAAATGATATTTGTTTTAATCCTCATGACCCTTAGGGAAGGCGTGCATCATTATTTATCTCTTTTATTTTTATTTATTTTTTATTTTTTTTATTTTTATTTTTTTTCATATTTATTTTTAATTGGTGCACTGTATTCATACATCATAGTGGGATACAAACTTTTGTAGACATACATGCACACATCGCCCAGTCAGCCCCCACCCAATCCCCACCCCGTTCTCTCCCTATCCCCCCCTCCTATGCTTGGCTTAGTAGTTGACATCTAGTATTATAGCAATTTATCCAAAATTAAAAATGATAATCTCACATAACAGTTTCATTTGTCTGATACCAAGCTTTTGATGACTTAAAGATAACATTTCAATATTTCTTTTTGCTTTCTTTCTTACCAGAGAATCTATTTTTTTCTATTTTTTAGGTGAAACTATCATATATTTATATATTTATTTTTCAGAAAAAAAATCTATCCTAATATGGAATATGGACTCTAGGTACCCACATCGATCTTGAAAAAGAACAAAGCTAGAAGATATATATTTTCTGATTTCAAACCATATAAAGCTACAATAATTGAAACAGTGTAGTACTATTCTAAAGGCAGATATATAAACCATTGGAGTTAAATAAAAGCCTAGACCTAAATTCTTCCCTATATTGTCGTTATTTTTGACAAGGTTTCCACGAACATTTGGTGGTAGAAATAATAATCTTTTAACTAAATATTGTTGAAACATAATAATTACATGGAAAAGAATAAAGTTGGACCCTTACCTAATCCCATATACAAATATTAACTCAAAATAGATAAAAGACCTAAATATAAATCTTAAGACTATAAACTTTTAGGAGAAAATCTGGGTCATAAAACCTCACAACATTGAACTTGGCAGTGATTTCTTGGTTATGATTTCAATGGCACAGGCAACAGAAGAGTATACAAACTCCCTAAAAAATAAAAAACATATTGTATATCCAAAGACAATGTAAACAGAGTTAACAGTTACTAATAGAATGTGATAAAATATTTCCAAATGCTATATCTGAAGGTATATTAATATTCCAACTAGAAATCCTAAAAATTAACAACAATAAAGGCAAACAATACCCTTTAGAGATAGGTAACAGACTAACATAAATAATGAATCTCCACAGATAACCAATCATAGTTGTCTGTTGGATGGAAAATCTTGTTTCTCTAGTTCTGATGTGTGTTACCTATTTCTTCTTTGTAGTTAATCTCTTTGAGTATTTTCTCTAGTGCTGGTTTTGAAGACATAAATTCCTTCAGTTTCTGTTTGTCATGGAAGCTTCTTATTTCTCCATCTAATTTGATAGAAAGTTTTGCTGGGTAGGAAATTTTTGGCTGGAAGTTGTTTTCTTTCAAAATTGGGAATATGTTACTCCAAGCCCTTCTGGCTCTCATAACTTGGTTTGGGAAGTCTGGAGTGATTCTAATTGGTTTGCCTCTGAATGTCACTTGGCCCTTTGCTTTTGTTGCCTTTAAGATTCTCTGCTTGGCTTCCACATTGGTCATTTTGACAATTATGTGGCGTGGGGATCCTCTTCTCCGATCCTGTCTAAAGGGAGTTCTATAAGTTTCCTGGACCTGCGTATCGACCTCTTGCTCTATGTCTGGAAAATTTTCTATTACTTCCTTGAAGAGATTGTTGATCCCTTTAGTTTCACTTTCTTTTCCCTCCTCTATTCCAATTATTCTTAGGTTAGCTCTCTTAAAATGGGCCCATATTTCTTCAATATCAGATTCCTGCTGTCGGATATTTTTTCTTAGATTAGAAACTATGCGTTCATTTTTGGAATGATCATCTTCTAAGAGCGAGATTCTGTTCTCCATGTGTTCTAATCGGTTGTTTGTGCTTTGAATTGAGGCCTTTACTTCATTAATTGCATCCTTTATCTCTTTTTGGCTCTCTCTGAGTTCTTTTCGAAGCACCTCTATTATTTCTACAGTTATTTTCCTGATTTGATCTTCTAGAAATCTCTGATTTTCTGTTTTATCGGGTTCTGATGTTGTGGGGTTGTGGGCATTCATTGCTCCAGTATTATTCCTCTTTCCCATGATTTCGGAAGTTTGTGCCTTCTCTGGGTTCTTCCCTTGGGTCACTATGACTTCACTTAAGGTGCTCTGGATCTCGAGTCAGTAGTATCTCCGACCCCACTACTCCTTTACTGGGTTTTATCACAGAGTCTCCGACCCAGAGAGTCAATAGGGGCTGCTTTAGACTGTGGGGGGTGCCAGGTTGAATGTTCTCCTATGGTGTGATATCACTGCCACCGCCCCTCTCCCACTGGGTCTAGTCCCAGTGAGTACAGTACTGGGATTTCTCCGCTGTGGCCCGCAATTTGACTCACTGTTCTTGAGTACGCAGATGTAGCTGTACTGGATTCGGTGCTGCTGCCGCCGGTGGCAATATGGCGCCGCTGCTACGCCCTCGGCTGTTGGGCTGGCGTTTTTTTTTTTTTCTTGGTTTTGATTTCCACTCTGAATCCCTGCAGCGTGTGTTGAGCTCAGACACTGGGAGCTTTAGATGGCCTCTGCGCCGAGAAATCCCGCCTGGCTGTTCCGCAGCGGCTCCCCTCGGCTTGCTGTGGCTGTCCCGTGAATTCGCCGGCAGTATGGCGCTGCTGCCGCGTCTGCCGCGTCCTCGGGCTTGAGGATCTCCTCTGTGGCTCTGTTCTCAGTCCGCTTTCTCTCTGGAGCCTGGTGATTTTTTTTTGTTTCTCTGGTGATGTTGTTTTCTGGCTTTGAAAGGCGCTGATTTTGTGGTAATGGATATTTGTTGTTAGCGGGGCTCTTAAGCCCCGCTTTTCTCGGTCGCCATCTTCCCGGAAGTCTATTTATCTCTTTTAAAAATATAAATAGTTCATCGTAGAAATCCTGGAAGAATCCAATCCCACTTCTTCTGACCTCTGGACAGATTCTTTCCACTGTAATGTAGCATTCACATTACAGCCTGGTATGCCATGGTTTTCCCCAGGCATGAGTAGATCTAGGGACTTTTTGGGGTTTGCTGTATATTCAGAGATGAGTAGAGGGCCTTTCCATGGGTTAAAAACAAATCTTAAACCTTTATTTCACCACGATGTTATATCATCCTGATCTTTATTCTAGCAGGAGACACATGCTATTTCCTATGTAAAATTTAGAAGAGGAAGCAAAAGTTCCTATTTGCCCTTTTAGATCTCTCTCTCTCTTTTTATTTTCTTTCCCCTTTCAAGGTTCAACAACCGTTTTAAAACTAAGAGTGTTGAGGTAACGATACACTCAGCTGTGTGACGCTCTCAAGATAGTCCATTTGCAATCAGGAAGAAATACTGCCCAGGAATTCTGAGGTTCCTTCCTTTTGAAAGTACCTTTGGGGAGATTGATAGCGGTTTCCTGTCTCGCCCTCTGCCTCTTCCAATAGTTCTTGCTTTCTGTTTGTTTATTTATTATATTCTTTATTTATTATATTTTTATATTCTATTTATTTATTCTATTCTATTCTTATTCTTATTATATTCTTCTTCTTATTATTCTTATTGTATCATTTATTCTATTATATTCTTTATAGTCTATATTATATTTATTATATTCTTGCTTTCTGTTTATTTATTTTTATTTATTTATTCATTTTTGTGGCACTAAGATGGAACCCAGGGACATTCTACCTCTGAGCTACACCCCGGGCCCTATTTTGTATTTTTTTATTTGGAAACAGGGTCTCACTGAGTTGCAGAGGGCCTCCCTAAGTAGGAGCTGAGATTCTCCGTGAACCCAGATCCCCCTGCCTCAGCCTCCCAAATGCTGAGATTACAGGCGTGCACCACCACCCCCGACTTTGCTTTCTGTTTAAACAGCAAGAGTTTTAGCCCATCTAGGAACTCAGTGCCCTAACCCTAACTCCTGCCCACGAATCTCAGCCTGTCCCATCCAAGCAAATCCTGAGATGTTAGCTGGACCCACGTTTCCCTGATGGACATGAGCAAGGAAGTGGTAGCGGGGCAAAGTCATCTTAAAGTCAAGAGAGGGGTACCATTTAGGATGAAGCTGAACTCAGGGCATGTGAGACAGAAGGCCAAAGAAGGGAACTACCCACACAGTGGCTCTCCAGTATGGTCGTGTCTGCTGTCTCTCTACCTCTGAGCACTTGAGATGGGTGAAGACATGCCCTCTGTTGTCTAAGCCAGGCCTAACTAAGTTGTTTTGGTTACTCGCTACCCTTAGCAATTTTTAATTAATTAAATAATTTATTTATTTTGTTACTGAAGGTTGAACCCAGAGGCATTTTACCTCCAAGCTACACCCCGGCCCTGTTTCATTTTTTATTTTGAAACAGGGTCTAAGTTGCAGAGGCTGGCCTCGAACCTGAGATTCTCCTGTCTCCGTCTCCCAAGTACTGGGATTACAGGCATGCACCACCATGCCCAGTTTACCCTTAGCAATTTTTCTTTCTTCTTCCTCTTCTTTCTCTTCTTCCTCCTCCTCCTCCTCCTCCTCCTCCTCTTCTTCTTCTTCTTCTTCTTCTTCTTCTTTTTCTTCTTCTTCTTCTTCTTCTTCTTCTTCTTCTTCTTCTTCTTCTTCTTCTTCTCTTCCTCCTCCTCCTCCTCCTCCTCCTCCTCCTCCTCCTCCTCCTCCTCTTCTTCTTCTTCTTCTTCTTCTTCTTCTTCTTCTTCTTCTCTTCCTCCTCCTCCTCCTCCTCTTCCTCCTCCTCCTCCTCTTCCTCCTCCTCCTCTTCCTCCTCCTCCTCCTCCTCCTCTTCTTCTTCTTCTTCTTCTTCTTCTTCTTCTTCTTCTTCTTCCTTCTTCCTTCTTCCTTCTTCCTTCCTTCTTCTTCTTTTTTTTTTTGTGTGGTACCGGAAATGGAATTCAGGGGCATTCTACCTCTGAGATCCACCCCAGCCCTATTTTTTTTATTCTTTTTAATTTTGAAAAAGGGTCTCCCTGAGTTGCAAAGGGCCTCACTAAGTAGCTGAGGCTGGCCATGAACCATGATCCTCTGGTCTCAGCCTTCTGAATGCTGGGCTTACAAGCCTCCGCAACCACGCCTGGTTTACCCTTAGCATTTTAACTGACCCAGCACACCTCCCCCCCCACACACACACACAATGGGCAGCTCTGCTAGGCTTCCAGAAGTCGAAGGAGCAGCTCTCCTAACCACAGATGGCTTTGTTTTAAAGGAATCATGCTCCCTTTAATAGGACCTAGCTTGTTTTTTTTGTAAAGCACATAAAAGTTGCACAATCAATATTTAAAATACTAGCCGGGTGTGGTGGCGCACGCTTGTCATCCCAGCATTCGGGAGGCTGAGACTGAAGGATCGCGGTTCGTGGACAGCCTCAGCTACTTAGTGAGGCCCTCTGCAACTCAGTGAGACCCTGTTTCAAAATAAAGAATAAAAAATAGGGCTGGGGGGGTAGCTCAAAGGTAGAATGCCCCTGGGTTCCATCCCCAGCGCCCCCACCCATAAATTTTTAAAATACTAACAAAAGTGATTACATCTCGAAGTCTATACCCTGTACAATCTCATGGTTCTTACCTATGATGAAGCTGAGAGCTGATAGAAATTATGCCTGTGTCTCCTGATCTGGTTTCTTTTGAGGTAGACAGCTGGGGTTGACAGTCTGACTCCTAACTTTGGGGATCTCTAAAAGAATTACAGTGTGATTTTTACAACCTCACAGAGACCCTTCCCCATGCGAATGACTAGGTGCTCTATCTGGAGGGTGCTTTCTGTTTTGTTTTGCAGCTACATACATCCCTGTTTCTTTTTATTTTTTATTTTGAGCAGGGTCTTGCTAAGTTACCAAGGCTGGCCTTGGACTTGGAATCCTCCTGCCTTAGCCTCCCAAGTGGAGCGATTATCGGCATACACCACCACACCCAACTCCCTTTCTTATTTTTATTTTTTTATTAATTTTTTTGTTTTTGCGGGTGTGGGGATGGAACCCAGGGGAATTTGACCTCCAAGCTACACCCCCTGCCCTATTTTTTTTTTTCTTTATTTTGAAACAGGGTCTCACTGAGTTGCAGAGGGCCTCACTAAGTAGCTGGGGCTGTCCGTGAACTGCGATCCTCTGGTCTCAGCCTTCTGAATGCTGGGATTCCAAGCGTGTGCGACCACGCCCGGCTCCCCATGGTCCCCCTAAGTGCCTGAAAAACAAAACCACCGCCATTGGTGGAAACCCACATCTAGGCACAACAAATCACCCGCCGCCAGGCTGCGCTGTCACTGTTGGCAATTTCTTCCTCTGCTAAATATCACTGAGGCCTCTTATAAGATGCACCCTGTTTGCCTGACCTTGTTTACTCCACCAAGCAAGTCCCACCCCACAGCTGCTTGTGTCTCTTGGTAATTCTATCTGAGGCCAGGATTCACTTTGTAAAAGATCCAGCTGCATGGAAGGTCCCAGCAATTGCGGGCAGTAGAGTAGAATAGTGAGTTCTGCGTTGAGAACTTCGGGTGGGTAACCTTGTACAGGACAGTCCCTCAGAGCACTTCAGTTTAACCCCTGAATGCCCTTTCTTTCTCTCTTTCTGTCTTTTTTCTTTCTTTTCTTTTCTTTTCTTTTTTTTTTTTTTTTTTTTTTGCAGTACTGGGGATGGAACCCAGGGGCATTCTACCTCCAAGCTCTACCCCAGCCCCCCTTTTTTTTTTGGTGGTACTGGGGTTCCTGGAAGCCCTTCTACTTCTGTGCTACACTCCCAGACCTATTTTTACATTTTTATTTGGAAACAGGGTCTCCTAAGCCAGCGCGCGCGGCTGGCTTCGAACCTGTGCGATCCTCCTGTCTCAGCCTCCCAAGCGCGGGGATTACAAGCGTGCGCCACCACGCCCGGCTCCCCAGCCCTATTTTTTTAAAAAATATTTATTTTATTTTATTTTATATTTTGATGTACTGGAGGTGAACCAAGGGGCATTCTACCTCTAAGCTATACCTCCAGCCCTATTTTTTTTATGCCCCAGCCCTATTTTTAATTCTTTTTTTGAAAACAGGATCTCACTGAGTTGTAGAGGGCCTTTTACTAAATAGATGAGGCTGGCTTTGAACCATGATCCTCCTGTCCCAGCCTCCTGAATGCTGTGATTACAGGCGTGCGCCACCATGCCTGGCTTTAATCTCTATTTGGAAACAGGGTCTCACTGAGTTGCAAAGGGCCTCACTGAGTAGCCGAGGCTGTCCACGAGCCACCATCCTTCGGTCTCAGCCTCCCGAATGCTGGGATTACAAGTGTGTGCCACCGCATCCGGTTTAGACACAGGACTTTCAAGCAGTACTTTCTACAGACAATGTCCAGTAGAATTAGTGTGGACACTAATCAGTGATATCTCATCCATAAACAGGCTTGTGACCTGCAATTTTTTTTTAATGCCCAAAGAAGCCAGACATGGTGACATACACCTGTAATCTGACAGATACCATGAAGTCCAAAGCGTGCTGTCCAAATGACCTCCACCAGACACTACCAGAAAAGGCACCCCGGGCCGGGTGTGGTAGCGCGCACTTATAATCCCAGTACTTGGGAGGCTGAGACAGGAAGATCGCAGATTTGTGGCCAGCCTCAGTTACTTAGAGAGGCTCTCAACAACTTAGTGAGATCCTGTTTTCAAATAAAAAATAAAATAGGGCTGGGGTATAGCTCAGAGCCCCGCGCACGCGTGCACACACACACACACACACACACACACACACACACACACACACACAGCGAGGGCCCTGGGGGAAATGCAACAACAGAGCCAGCCTACCTGTCCATGAAGTTTGATGGACATCATCCTTTAGGTGTGTCGCTGACACACAGCTCATCCAGAGGCACACGGGGGTGGATGGAGGACCTGCAGGAGGAGGGAGACAAACACGGGTCTCCTGCATTATGCTGAGGCCAGCAATTCCTCGTCTGCGAGACCAAAGCCTACTGTTGATGCTTACGTTGAACAGATTGTCTGAAATTCCCCAGGCTGAATGTTCCAGGCTCCCATCATGCCTATGTTTCTCTTTCTGGTATCCAGGGAAGACGTCGTCAAAACACATACCCTTTCCTGAGTTCTCCTCCTAGTCCAGTTCTTCCAGCAACCCTCAATTCATGTCTCCATCCTCCTCTTCTCCTCTTCCTCAGCCTCCCACTCCCATAGTTCCTGGGTGAACCCATGCTCTCCAGCTCCTCCTAACATGCCTTTGGCAGTACCCTTTAGGGACCTGACTCATGGAGCCCGATCCCTTGAAAGCGCCTGGATCCTCTAAGAACATGGAAGTAGAGCTTGCAAGTCCCAAAGAGATGCTGTCCCTAGAACCCTGTAAAGAAGATGCCTTCGGCTGGGCATGGTGACGCATGCTTGTAATCCCCGCGCTTGGGAGGCTGAGACAGGAGGATCGCACAGGTTCAAAGCCAGTCTCAGCTGCTTAGTGAGGCTCTCAGCAACTTAGGGAGACCCCGTTTCCAAATAAAATAGAAAATAGGTCTGGGAGTGTGACCCAGAGGTAGAAAGCCCCTGGGTTCTACCCCCAGTACCACCAAAAAAAAAAAAAAAAAAAAAGATGCCTTCGCCAGGCATGGTGGCACACGTTTGTAATCCCCGCGCTTGGAAGGCTGAGACAGGAGGATCTCACAGGTTCGAAGCCAGCCTCAGCTACTGAGTGAGGCTCTCGGAAACTTAATGAGATGCTGTTTCCAATATATATATATATTAGGGCTGGGAGTATAGCCCGGAGGTAGAAAGCCCTTGGGTTCCATCCCCAGCACCACCAAAAATAAAAATAAAAAATAAAAAAGATGCCCTGACCCACATCTTCTCCTTTGCCTTCCTGTTCTCTCAGAACCACACTATAAGAGGTGAATACGCACAGGGAATTTAGTTCTTATCAAAAGCATGAAAGCTGGAACCAAATCCTTATCACTTCCCCTGCCCACATCCTGTTTCATATTGATTAAGCTGAAATAATACTGTTTGCTTTCCCAACAAGTCAATGTTCTTCTATGTCTCTCTATTCTCTGTTCTTCTCTGTCTCTGTCTCTCTCTTTCTCTGACTCTGTCTCACTCTTTTTCTCTGGTGGAGGGGGATGTACTGGGGATTTAACCCAGGGGCATTCTATTCCCAGCCCCTTTTAATTTTGAAAGAGGTCTTGCTAAGTTGCTGGAGAACTCCCTAAATTGCTAAGACTGGCCTTGACTCAGCCTCCCAAGTACTGGGATTATAGGTGTGCACCCCCACACCTGGCTTTAATGGTTTCTTTAAGAAAAAAAGAGTTCAAAGGTACTGTTGTTGTTGTTGTTTTTCTTCAAGGTACTTGGAAGGAAACCCAAAGGCATTCTACCTCTGAGCTAGACCCCCACTAGCCCTATTTTTTGTCTTTATTTTGAAACAGGTTCTTGCTAAATTGCTGAGGTTTGTCTGGAACCTGTGACCCTCCTGTCTCAGCCTCCTTCTCTCAAGTCCTGGGATTACAGGCATGCACTACCATGCCCAGTGAGTTTAAGTGTGTCATTGATAACAGAAAATTATTTTTATTATCTTTTAACTCATAAGAAATAGAACTTACCCAAAATGATAGTATTCAAACAATCCGGGGGCAAAAAGACAGCAAAAGGAGTTATTTATTGCAATTACCGTTTCTCCTTTCTGCCAATAACCTTTTGAGAGAAACGAATCAGTTTCTCATTGCTATTGAAAACTATCCCCAAAACAGTTAGTGTTTTAGTCTTTTTTAAAAAGTTTTTTTTTTTTTTTAAGAAGTGTTTCATGAAAGATATGCCCAAATAACATAAGACCTGAGCTTGGGAACCTCAATCTGTTCCAGAAACCAAAGTTCCCACATAATTACATAATGTTCTGCTATCAAATTACCAGTGCACCACAATTGCCTAATGTAACCATGAGTTTGGGGAGCTGCCTTGGGGAGGTATAATTACCAGAGGGATGACTTTGGCTAAGCGGTTGCAGTACTCAGGAATTAACGTGAAAAACTCACAGGCAGGCCAGTGTTCTACCTAAATATTCAACCTCAGGCCAAGGATATCCAGGATTAAATTGTCCAGAATCTTTTCTGCCTCTCCAAGGTGTTTTTGTATATCAGCTGTTGTTTTATGATATCACAAAGACACGGGTAAGGAGAAGAGGAATAATTTAATTGCCCTGCTGGTCTTATTTTTAGGCTTCTGAAAAATCTTAAATAAAGAATCCCCCAGAACGATTTTGGACCTGATCTCTGATTTTTCCTTTGCGATGCAAGAAATTGCTTGTTGACTCTTTAGAACAGGTTTAGGATGTTGATGATAATGATGACGCCTGTAACTAAAATATAAGTCATTTAATGTCAGACTGAAACCTGTATTCATTATTACTCCCAATTCGTGATCCAATTTGCAGATACTGAACTTAAAAAAAGCTGGGCTTACGACTAGAAGGTGGATGGGATTGAACGTGGACTTCACACCTTTACGGATGTGAGAGGTCAAAGCAAAATTCCCTAGAAGACAAGGTCCAGTTCCGCTTAACGTGACTGGTAGGACTTCTAGTTGAACTTAATGCAGGGAGGCTTCCGGGAGTGAAGCCCAACCCAGATCACCAGTTAACAGGAGGAGTCTGGTGTAGATGGGAAAACGCCCTGGAATTCGATCCCTTTCTCAGTTCCTATTTGCACCACACAAATCCCCCGGAGAGGTCCCACTTGGCTCGGGTTCCCACCATCCCAGCCTTGGTGGGCCACCTCCTCTGACCTTGGATGACCAAGTCCCCATAAGTTCACATCTTATGTCAGAAGCATGATCATTTCCTCAGCCCCTAGCTCTCCTGGGTCAGCCTGGGCCACTGTTTACCTCTGCTAATGGCAAATTTCTTGGCTGAAAATTGTCCAGATGTCTTAGAGAGCTAGATGAGCAGGAAGCTCATAGGCCCGTATAATGGCGATTTCAGAAGACTTCCCCAAGTAACAGAATGTTTTCTTCCTCCAGATGCAATTTTACGCAGATGCCCGGCATCTAAAACAGATGAACGTGGTACCGCAGAGACGTTCTACCATGCTTTCATATTAACAAACTTGAACGCTTTAGAGAACATGGACTGGAAACTCTTATCACACAGGATTCCAAAGGGGAAGAGGAAATTGAAAGGTGCGTGGTTCATTTCGATGGCTATTCACTGGGTAATTACAACTTGTGTTCACGACCGGCCTCTGAACCCAGGCTTCTTGGATCCCATTCAAAGCAAAGGCTGGGGATGACCTAGAATGAAACTGGCTTCCCACCTCCTCTCTCAATTCCTTCTTCAAACTGTTCACTAACTTTCTGCTCTTCTGCACCCATGGGCCTCTAGACACAGGATCTAGATTCCAATTTCAGTCCTACTTCTTTCCAGCTGTGTGGAAGGATCAGTGGCATTCCCCAAGATGCGACTCCTTGGATGGATGAAGATAATAATATCCACTTTATTTGTTGCAAGGCTAGATTAAAATAAGCTTTATTGTGTACAAGTTTTGTGAGAACTATGCATTATGTCCAGTTTTGAAGTTATTCTTAATATATACCCTGGAGGGCTGGAGACAAGCGATATATCACCAAATCATTTTTATTGGATTATAATCATCATGAGAAACCCAGAGACATGTCCAGAGCATCCAGGTGGAGAAAAACAAAGTTTCCCGTCAGCGTCATTTCAGTGCTATGAATGCACAGTTGATTTGTGACCTACAATCTAACAGGAAACTCGAGAAAGGTAAACATCTCCAGTGGTAATGGGCTGCAGACCAGAGGACGCTTTACATACTTGAATCCTCAGCCTCCCGAAGAAAATGATGGATTGCTAAACAGCCAGCCGAGGATGCGTGAGCCGGCGCCCGCCGACATGATGCCGCACACAGATGAGGCAAGTTTCAGCGTCTCTCGTGATCCATCCACAATAAAGGAGCCAGAGAACTCATGGTTGCTTCGATGAGCTCTTGGGATCCTGGAGAGAGGGGCAAAGAGGAACACCTGTTCAGATAGTGGCCGCTGCTGGAACTATTTATACATTATCAGAGTCTCTGAAGAAGCGCAAAAGGAGGAGTGTAGAGATTATTTGGTGCAGGAGTTGGAAAACCTACAACACCTATGTTTCCTCTTACCTGTTCCAAGTGCAGGACATATAAGTTAAGCCTGACTCTCTATGATAATTCTTATCCATAAAATTAGGAGACAATTCACATAAATCACTGACAGCGCTGACTCTAAAGGATGCTATAAAACTTTCTAGTCGTTCCACTGAGGCTGTCTCAGAATTCTTTTCAACACAGCATCATAAGAAGCTACCTCCAGGATAAGAAGACACCCTAAGTGAATTCTTATGCCAAAAAAAAAAAAAGAAAAAAGAAAAGGAGGAGGAAGGGGAGGCGAGGGTGAAAGAAATGGGAGAGGAAGCCATTTCTTTCACGCTCTCCTCCTCCTCCTCTTCCTTTTCTTTTTTTTTTTGCATAAGAATTCAGTCATTTGTTTTTCATACTTTTTTTTTTTTTTTTGCAGTACCAGGGTTGGAACCCAGGACCATTCTACCTCCGAGCTACATCCCCAGCCCTAGTTTTTATTTTTTATTTGGAAGCAGGGTCTCACTGAGTTGAAAAGGGCCTCACTAAGTAGCTGAGGCTGTCCTCAAACTGTGATCCTCCTGTCTCAGCCTCCCAAATGCTGGGATTACAAGGGTGAGCCACCACGCCTGGCTTTTTTCATATGCATATGCATAATATCAATGGAAGTGTTAGTTGAACACACACACACACACACACACACACACACACACACACACACACACACATTTTCCCCTAGCCCAGTTCCTTGGCTCCAGTGGGGTTTCTCCTTGTATCCCGATTACTCCCCAACTTGCACATATGAGAGAAAACACATGACCCTCACTTTCTGTGCCTGCCTCATCTCACTTAACACTCTGTTCTCCAGGTCCCTCCATCTTCCTGAAAATGACATCATTCTGTTCTTCTTTACTGCCAAGGAAAATTCCAGTGTGTATATATATCCCCTAATTTTGGAGTTCCATTCATCTGTTAATGGATACCTAGGTTGGTTTCATAATTTGGCCATCGTGAATTGTGCTGCTATAGACATGTATATGCATGTGTTACTATAGTATTCTGAATTTAGTCCCTTTGGAAAGGTATGCAGGAGTGGTATAGCTGGATGATAGGTGGATCCATTCCCATGTTTCTGAGGAACTTAGGAGCCATTTCTGATGATTCCTAGCTCAACCTCTACATGTCTTTCCCTCCCCATCATCTTGTGACTAAGAAACTGAAGCTGGGGGAGCAGAGGGGGCTCCTTGTCCACTGTGCTGTGCTGACCTGGACGCCTGGTCATGAGCGGAGACAATACAGTGGCTCCTTACAGGATCTCCCCTGAAGTTTGCATGGACCTTCAAAGGCCAGACACCAGCTTCTGAGATTTTGGTCCTGCACTCTCTGCATGCAAATGGCTCTGACGACTTCCTCAAATTACCCAGAAGAAAATGGCTCAGGTTCTGAAGAGAGTGATATAGAGGAAAGGAAACCATAGGGTTTTAGAGGAGGAAGAGAAGAAAAAGAACGATCGCACCATCTGTGCGTTCTCAATGGCAAGTCAGATTCCACGGGGCCGAAAGGGACCCTTCCAACATTCATCACACAAAGTTGGCAGCAATAGCCGGTCCTGCCCTTAATATTTTTAAACAACTTTTTAATTTGCTAAGCTTCTTGATGATGTCAAGGAGTTGTACATCCCAGGGGCCAGGAAGCAAACCTTGTGCAGGAGACGTGAGTCACTGCTCCAAACTCCCGTGAGCAGCTCTCTGGACGAGGGCCACCCTTGCTCCTCTCCCCAGCTCCCCTCTCCTCCTCCCCTCCCTTCGCTGGGTCCACTGCCCTTCTGCCTCACCTTCCCCAGGCTGAGCCACCCCGCAGCATCTCCTGCCTGCGCTGCTCTTCTGCTCAAATGCCGCTTTCTCTACTCTTGCACCCACCCTTCTCTGCAACCCCTTTCTTCCCAGTCCCCCTCTCTGAGTTCCACCCTGCCTTATTCACCCCAGTGCTTATCTTTTACTTTATTCCTCTAACCACTTTTCTCTTTTAAATATTTAAATATTTTTATTAAAATTCAAATTCAAAGGAAAGTGTCTTTTTTTTTTTTTTTTTTTTTTTTTTGGTGGTACTGGGGTTCCTGGAAGCCCTTCTACCTCCGGGCTACACTCCCAGACCTATTTTATATTTTTATTTGGAAACAAGGTCTCTTAAGCCAGTGCGGCTGGCTTCGAATTTGCGCGATCCTCCCAAGCGTGGGGATTACAAGTTGTGCACCACCACGCCCGGCGCCAAAGGAAAGTGTCTTTTTACCTATACTATTTTTGGAGAACATATTTATTTATTTATTTATTTATTTATTTATTTATTTACTTACGGTGTTGGGGATGGAACCCAGGGGCATTCGACCTCCGAGCTACACCCCCTGCCCTATTTTTATTCTTTATTTTGAAACAGGGACTCACTAAGTTGCAAAGGGCCTCACTAAGTAGCTGAGGCTATCTACAGACCATGATCTTCCTGTCTCAGCCTCCAAAATGCTGGGATTACAAGCGTGTACCACCATGCCTGGCTTTGGAGCACAACTTAAGGATTTGATATATCTCATCATAATCTCCAAGCTATGTCTTTCTTCTTACCCACTGGTGGCCTTTTTTTTTTTTCAATATCATAAAATCCAGTCTTTTCAAAAATTTTTACTTTATTGGAGGTGGGCAGAAAAATAAAAGTACACGAATCTAAAACGTATCGGACTGAATGGTTTCCATCATTTGCATGAGCTCTAAAGCCCTGGGAGCTATATTTTATTTTACCATTCGGTGTTCTAGCTCTCCACGTTATTACTAAAAATATATTGGCTCTTTTAGGCATAAGCTTGAATGGGAGTAGAGAGATTCTGGTCTCCCTAGTGAATATCTTGGGCAAATCAGTATTTATTTATTGAGTAAGAGGAAGGGGTAAAGATAGAAAGCATCTCTCTCTCTCTCTCTCTCTCTCTCTCTCTCTCTCTCTCTCTCTCTCTCTCTCTCATTCCTTACTGGAAATGGCCTTGGTAGAAAAAAGTTAATTTCCTGAGTTTCCTGAGGGGTGACAAATGCCTGAAACTCCAAAGGCTCAGAGATAAGAAGGCCAGAGCTTCACAAAGCCATCTGTTTACTAATCAACAAACCCACCCAGCAAGTCTGGCATTCCTGAAAGGACACCCTTCAAAGGACTTGCAAATGCCCTATGCAAATTCTCCTTGGAATCCCAAAAGTCACCCTAACCATAAGCGAACTTGCAAGCGGTCAGGCAAGGCCAGTAGGATGGCAAACGGGGGACTTTCCCAGCACTGGGGAATCCCTCTGTAGAGCTCTGGTTCCCTCCCCATCACACAACTTCCCAGCGATTCCAAAGGGGCAAATCCTGAAGGTTCAAGAAAGCCGGCAGGTTCCCCTGAGTATTTTGTCTTCCCTGCGGGTAATGTCTCTGTCATACCTTTTAGGCCATCACCGAGCCTGATTGCTCAAGTTCTCTGGCTCCTGTGGAACTCACTCTCCGAGAAATAACTGAAACTTCTCAAGAAGTTAATTCCCTTGTTGATCAGACAGCAGAAGTCACACAGAAGAGGACACTCCTGGGGCACTACTCAACCGAGCAATCTCCTACGGCATTATTGGCTGTAAACAAATGAATACCTAGGCCTCAAGGCTCAGAGGGCTAAGCCAGTGGAGGCCAGATGAGGAAGAAGACCTTAAGTCACCCTGTGACTACAGGACCGGGGTCTTCCTCACTACCTCTTCCCGTCCACTCTCACCACATCCCCTATGAAAGCAGAGCCCTGCACTTCCCAAAGCGCCTCTCACTTTGGGGGTGGCCCGCATTCTCCCTTGAATGCGTATCTTCTAATTTTCTAAATAAACCGCTGTCTCTGTCTCTGGAGAGAGCTGGAATTCTTTCCCGTCACATAAGCCAAGGACTCTGCCCATCCTTAGTGGAGGATTTAGTCTTTTCCCAGGGACACTAAGACTGAGGAGATGAAAATACTGAAGGAAATCACACTATTCTTCGGTCAAAATGAAAAAGAAAAATGTAAAGCGGGCAGTTTTCTGGGTGACCTTGGACACAGTTTCCCTATTCTTTTTTTTTTTTTTTTTAATTTTCTTTCCCTTTAATTTTGAGACAGGTTGTTGCTGTGTTAGCCAGGAAGCTGGGATTATAGGTGTCAGCTATGCTATTGCGTCTGGCTTCTCCTTTCTTCCTGGTGCTCAGGAAAAAATGGAAGAAAATGTGTTGTGACATGAACAGTGCAATAACTTCTGTGGGTTCTTGGCTTCCATGGTGAAAAGAATTTCAACATGTTCCAGTCAGAGATAAAGGCAGAGATTTTAATTTAAGCGAAATAAGGACACAGATTCAAGGGAAACGCGGGCCACCTCAAGACTGTGAGAGCAGCCGTGGGGAGAGAGACCAAGAGCTCAAAACTTCGCCCAGAGTATCCACAAGTTGCCCAAAATGGCCCAGAATGTCCCAAGATCGCCCCGAATGGCCCCCCAAAATGCCCAGAGCTCCTCAGAGCTCTACTTTCTTACAGAGCTTACTAGAGAGGGGCTGGCCAGGTCACACGGGATGGCAGGCTCCTTCTTTGAAGCTTTTTGGTTCACAATAGATGATAATTCCTTTGGGCCAGGAATCAGACAGGAAGTCAGGAGCAGAGATAGGCCTGTGGGGTGTGGGGCTCTGTTAACAAAATGTGCAACTTTGGGGGAATATTCCTGGAGGGTATCTTTGACCAAGGGTGAAGCTCTCTCAGGTTTTAATCACCTTAGGAATTTCCTGAGCTATCCTTTTTGAATTTAAAACTGTGGGCCTGCCTTCTTAAAGAATAAGCAAGCCCTGTTAACTGAAGAATTAAAACCTTAAAATCCTTCCCTTCCTAATACATCTCCTTTCTACCTAAAATTGTATTTTTGTATTCTACCATACCACTGGGAATGCAGCATCCTGAGATGGATGAGGCGACTCCAGCTGGGACAGCCCTGGACCTCTCTGACCTTCCTCTGGAGGAGGAGGCCTTCCAATGGTTCACCCAGTGAGTCATGTTTCCCCAGGGTATCAAACCCAGCGTGGGCTGCTTCTTGGGTCCTTCAGCTGTGGTACAAGGAAGGCATACATAGTCAAGATCCCATCGGCCCAAAGCAGCTTTTCTGAGCCTTGGGGGACCACTGGCAATGGATCTTGAGCTTCTCCCTACCTGAAAGTAAACCATCTGCTTGGTGTCACTTGTCACACACCCGCGGGCCCTGTCTCACCGGACTCAAATGAGTTGGTTACCACGTCAGAAGGACTTAGTGCCCACTTTGGCTAGTGACAATGACACTTCACTCGGGCCCGCAAATGTCTGATGTGCAATCAGAAGCAGGATAAAAACGTGGCTTCTCCACCTCCGTTCTGCGTTTGTCTCCTTTGCCTTGACTTATTCTTTTTTCTTTTCTTTTCTTTCTTTCTTTCTTTCTTTTTTTTTTTTTTTGCAGTGCTGGGGATGGAACCCAGGGGCAATCTCCTTCCTCCAAGCTACACCCCCAGTCCTATTTTTTATTCTTTATTTTGAAACAGGGTCTCACTGAGTTGCAAAGGGCCGCACTAAGTAGCTGAGGCTGCCCGCGAACTGCGATCCTCCAGTCTCAGCCTCCTGAATGCTGGGGTTACAAGTGTGCGCCACCACGCCCGGCTTAAACATCGCTGCTTCTAAGCTGGAATTTAGGGACTGACTGGAGGGGCAATGCATGCGCGGAGTCCAATGGGGCTGGAGATGAGCAAGCGAGCGGGAAGCGTCGTCCCCAGTGCCCACACGCCTTCCAAATTGGCTCTCGGTGATGACAGTGAGAACATCCTGTTTTCACAGGTGGCCTTCTTGCTGACACGTGAAAGGAAATCTGGAAACACTGATTCACAACCTATTCACCCGTGTTCTCCTGCGCCACAGCTCTGCCTCCTGGAGGGAAAACCAGAAGCGAAGCTATCATTCTGGCTTTTTCCTTTTCCCTCCCGGTGATCAACCTGGACTTTCAGGAGGTGAGACCCTCACGCTGGTGGGCGCTAGCCTCAGCTGAGACGCTCAGAAACTGCCAGGAGCCTCTCAGATTCCAGCAGTCACGGTCATTTGCGACTGCGTGACATAACATCTGCTCTTTGGGTGTGTTCACAGTCCGAGTGAGTTGACAGCTGCCCGTGCAGTGGGAACAGCAGGGTGAACCGCTAAGCATGGGCGCAGGAGAGAAAGCCACGAGGCAGGCAGAGAGTAGACAGGTGCCTTCCAAACCAAACCTCCAAGCCAAGATTCAGATAGTGGTACCCTACACACTCCAAAGTGTCAATGGCGATTCTGCAAATCCATGACTTCCACTAAAAGAATCTTCCACACTTAGTTCAGTATTTCTTTTCTCTTCTTTTCTTTTCTTCTCTCCTTCCTTCCTTCCTTCCTTCCTTCCTTCCTTCCTTCCTTCCTTCCTTTCTGTCTTTGTTTCTTTCGTGGGTCTGGGGATGGAACCCAGGGGTATTCTACCTCCGAGCTATTTTTTATTCTTTATTTTGAAAGAGGGTCTCACTAAGTTGCAGAGGGCCTCACTAAGTAGCTGAGGCTGTGAACCGCGATCCTCCTGTCTCAGCCTCCCGAATGCTGGGATTGCAAGTGTGCGCCATCACGCCCGGCTTAGTTCAGTATTTCATACTGTAGCATGAGAAACACAGGCTTAAGCAAACTGGTCTTCATATTTTGAAGTCATCACAAACTTTTGTTTTTGTTTGTTTTGTTTTTTGTGGTGCTAGGGATTGAATCCAGGGGCATTCTACCTCCAAGCTATACCCACAAGCTCCATTTTATTTTTTATTTTGAAATAGGGTCCTGCTAAGTTGCGGAGGGCCTCACTGAGTTGTGGAGGCTAGCCACAAACCTGTGATCCTCCTGTCTGAGCCTCCCAATACTGAGATTACAGAAAGAGTGCTTTGCAATCAGAACTCACAGTTGCTTCTAGTTGATGGAAGCGCCTTATGAAGAAGGGTTTGAGCCTAGCGTGGTGGTGCACACTTCTCATCCCAGCATTCGGGAGGAGGAGACCGGAGGATCGTGGTTCGAAGACAGCCTCAGCTACTTAGTGAGGCCCTTTGCAACTCAGTGAGACCCTGTTTCCAAATAAAGAATAAAAAATAGGGCTGGGGGTGTAACTCGGAGGTAGAATGCTCCTGGGTTCCATCAACAGTGCCGCAAAAACTAAAAAGATAAAAATAGCATGCTTGTAATCCCTGCATTTGGGAGGAGACCAGAGGATCGCGGTTCTAGGACAGCCTCAGCTACCTAGCAAGGCGGGGGAATAGGAGAACTTTAAACTTCATACGCTTGATTAGACTAGGTGACCCTTAAAGATGTTTCTAGTCATAGAACATTTGATGGTCAGATATTCCGGGGTTCTCTCAGGACCTCCCGGGACGCTGACATTTAGTTGGACCTCAGCCCTGGGTCCTGGATCCATACATCCCTGGGATCTGGCCACACAAATAAGAAGCCGATGACTTATACCGCAAAGGCAAAGAGACAGGGTGTGGTTCCAAGTCCTGGGTCACTGTACCTCATCCAGAATTGAATACACAAGGGGGCTCCGAGTCATTCTACAGGAAGCTAGACATCCAATTCTCTCTCTGTAGTGAAACTGGGTCACATGAATGCAAACCAATACATCCCGGGATCTGGCCACAGAAACTTGACTTCAACCAAACACTCCCAAAGAATCAAGACATTCTTGTCAGGAAAGGTCTCTTTATGTTGTTTTATCCTTGAGTGCATGTTTACAGCTGAGCTGGAAACTCTCAAATAGGAATTCAAACTTCCTGGACAACTCCTGGTGTACATCTTAGCCGGGGTGTGTACACGGCATATGCAGAGAGCTCCACCTTCCTGACTAGGGTTAAGTGCATTCTTCACCCAGTAACCATTTCCTGACTTTTCTTTTCAGATCCATGAGTCGTACTCCTCGGTTACTATGGCAACAAATTGTTGATACTGGATCCACAGTCAGATTTTTACATGTGTTTGTCACTTTTCCCATGAACTAATGAGCCACAGTGGGGTTAAACGTGTGAGTAATTGTGACCCCTGCACAAAGCACTTTTAGGTTCTATAGAAATTCCCCTGCTTACCCTAAGTCAGAGATGTTAGCATACAAAAATGAAAATCTTCAGCTCCCTGCTTCTTTTCTCCTCTCCTCTCTCATTTCCCAAGTTTCAGTGGAAAAGAGCCACCAGCCATTTCCCGTCCAGACTGTTTTCCAAATAACATCTGACCTCAATTAGTAGCATCAGAAACCAGCTAAGGCACCTTTCCGGTCAGTGATGGCTGGCTGGCTGCCTTCTGCCCTCTGTCGGGCACACACTACGGATGCCGCAGTGAGGATGGCTCAGCAGGGCAAAACTGCTCCTTCTGTGGTTCATGAGGCTTCCGTCCCAAGGCAGGGACACAGTTCACAGTGGGCATGAGCCCATTCGTAGTGCACGTGTGAGTCTCTGCTCTGGGGAATCCCAGCTCAGAGCCTACCTCGTGGGAAAGAGACTTTAACCTGTGTCAAGAGGGGCACCTGTGTAAAGAGTAACTTCTCCTAATGGTAAGGGACAGCGTCTAGGCTAACACTTCTTGGGACTGAAACTTGATGCTAGTTAATGCTGTGTTAGTGACATTTCCATCCCTGTGACAAACATACCTGAAATAAGGTGAGTAGCTTCATTCAATTGCTAAGGCTGGCTTGGAACCTGCAATTTTCTTTTCTCTCTCTCTCTCTCTCTCTCTTTTTTTTTTTTTTTTTGCGGGTCTGGGGATGGAACCCAGGGGCATTCAACCTCCGAGCTACACCCCCTGCCCTATTTTTTATTCTTTATTTTGAAACAGGGTCTCACTAAGTTGCAGAGGGCCTCACTAAGTAGCTGAGGCTGTCCGCGAACCGCGATCCTCCAGTCTCAGCCTCCCGAATGCTAGCCTACAAGCGTGTGCCACCACACCTGGCTTGCAATTCTCCTCTCTCAGCCTCTCAAGTACTGAGATTGTAGGCCTGTGCCACCAGGCCTGGCTCCCAATATCTTCAAAGATTTCAACTTTTCCCACTAGTTCCTACCTCCTAAAATTACCACCACCTCCCAGAAGTACCACAGGCTGATGACCAACCCTTCAGTACACAGCCTTAGGAGGGCATTTAAGATGTAAACCACTTACCAGCTGCATGATTTTTTTTTTGCTAAGCTATGCAACTACTCTCAGCCTTATTATTATTATTATTATTATTATTATTATTATTATATCTTTAAAAGGGAGCCAGGCATGATGGCACACACATGTAATCCCAGCACTTGGGAGGCTGAGACAGGAGGATCTGGGTTTTTGGCCAGCCTCAACTACTTAGTGAGACCCTGTTTCAAAATCAAAAATCAAAAATAGGGCTGGGGGTGTATCTCGGAGGTAGAATGCCCCTGGGTTCCATCCCCAGCACCACCAAAATAAAAAAAATAAAAAAACCAGCTTATAACACCGAAGCACAAAAAGGTATCAACTGATCCCTATAAGACAGCAGTCCAGGGATCCAAGAAGCATCAATAAGATTCATTCTCCACCTCCCCCCCTTGGATCTGCTGCTGTGGTAGCCTCACAGGTGGTCTCAGGGGATCCCGACCTTCTGATAATATCATCCATGTGTAGCCCCCTCTCCTATATTGTAACAGAAGTAGTCCATCTGATCAATATATAGTGGCAGAAAAAATAGTAACTTGCTCCAAGTTTAAGTTATAAAAGATGCGCCTCCCCCGTCTATCCCTCTCTCCCTCTTTTCCTCTCCCGCTTCCTCTCTCTCTTTCCATCTCTCTCTCTTTCTCTCTGTCTCCTTCATCTACTCTGGAAGAAGCCAGCTACTATGCCGTGGGCCGCTCTACAGAGCATCCTGCCCTGTAGAAAATGGAAGTAGATCCTCCAGTCAGTCAAGCCTCCAAATGACTGAAGCTCCTTGTCCACAACTTGACCACAACCTCCCGAGAGACCGGAGCCAGAATTGCCCAGTGGGGCCACTCTGTGAAACCGTGTGAGAAGACGCAACTGCTCATTTAACCTGCTGGGTTTGGTGGTCGTGCGGCAACAAGTGCCTAGTGCAAGCATCCGCTCTGACGGCTGCTTGGGTGGGAGGGACTCTCTGAGTCACCCTTGGCCACTGCAGGTGCACACTGTCTTTGCAGCCGGTCATTCTAGAAGATAGTTTCCCTTTTCCAAAGATGCCAGAAAGCTCACTGGACTAGGTCTCATTTAAGAGTCCTTCCCTTTACTGATATTTTCCACAAAGTAAAAGTGTTATTACCAGAAAGGGGAATTTTTGTCAAAGGATAAAAACAACCGATGTCTGCTATTATTATTACTAATACCAATTCTTATCTTGTATAAGCAGATGGGTTTAATAGTAATAAAATGGCTAATTCTTAATAAAGATTAAGTGCCTGTGAAATGGCAGACACTAAGTATTTTATGTGTAGCCACTTATTTAGGCCTTGACAGTCCTACAAAATGGGTATTAATATTATATCTACTTTACAAGGAGAAGAGGTATGGAAATTTTGAGGTCATTTTCCCCAAGCCAAGTAGCTGGTGAGTGGCCGAGCTGGTGTTTGCACCGATGACTTATTTCCCAGGTTCCCGCTCATAAATCAGTCTTCTAAGCCACCACCTTGCTAAGTTTTGATTTCAAGTATGGGTCTTAATTCTTCATCGATAAAATATGCTTCTACTGAAATATAAACAGATGATTTGGCCTTAACTCAGAAGTACTTGCAGTTAAATACCTGTGTGGGGGAAATATGAAAATCCTTTTTTGTAGTGCTACACATTCAAAGTTCTGCTACAAGCACTTCTTGACTGATAAACTATTCATACAAAGGCACCTTCTTTTATAATTATCGACAGAAAAGTAGACATTTAAAAAACATGAATTTTCTGAGCAAATATTTAGGTACAGAGGTGAGCGTGGGAAATTCCACCTGTTTGGCCCACTAAACCAACTTTGGTGCACATCTGGCCTCTGCGTTTTTATTTGTTCCAACTGGTTGTTCAGCAACCTTCCCTACCTGCCTCTATTAGCAGGGAATTTGATGTTTTCTTCTGAAGACTTTGCACTCATCCTGGGTTGTATAGAAACCCCCACAATTTGACCAGCCTGAATGGATCGGTTCAGCTTCCCAGCGCCAGGCTGATGGTGCTGCAAAGGCCTTGGTGTGGTTGCAGAGTCTCCTGCATCCTTCACCGTGGTGGTGATGCGACTCTTCTGAGCCCTGTACTGGCTCTGAAAACGGCTCGCTCTTGGGCTTCAAGGTTAGGGCTCTCCTTGGTAGGATGTAGAAGTTTAGCTATTGCTTTCTCAGCGTAACCAGGGAGGTGTGAGATTCTGGCTCTAGTTAGACCCCTGGAGCCAGCTCCTCCTGCAATCAAGGAGCCCTGGTCACTGATCGATTCCTCCTTCTCGCCTGGGGAATGCTCTCTGGGGCCCTTGGTGTCCTAGGGAATCTCTGTCTGGACTGTGTTGATATGTCAGAGGGACTTTAATTCTTTGCACCTCCAATAATACCTCTGAACCTGTGCTGTGTGACACACCTTCTCCCAGGAGAGCCTCCCAAACCTGTGTGAACTCATTCGAGTGTTGTAGAGAAACATCGGGGTAATTTCTCTCAGTGTGACTTTCTGCATCCGCCTCTCTGCCAGGACTGTTGGCAGCTTTTCTGGCTAAAAATGTGTTTGAGATATACCTCATTGGACACCCTACTAGAGAAGTTTAACAGCCTCTCGGTGTTATCTGGACATTAAGCAGATTCTCAGGTGCAGTCAACCCTTTGAACTCTGCTGCTTCAATATACTCTACCTGGTTAGAGACATGGAAAAGCCGGAGAGAGAGAGAGAGAGAGAGAGAGAGAGAGAGAGAGAGAGAGAGAGAGAGAGAGAGAGAGAGGAAAGAGAAAGAAAGAAAGAAAGAAAGAAAGAAAGAAAGAAAGAAAGAAAGAAAGAAAGAAAGAAAGAACGGTGTGATAGGGCTGCTGGGCAGAGAGACAAAAGGTGAACAACCCACACAGGAAGCATTGTGTCTATGTCTCGTTAGCTCTGTGCTTGTGAAAGAGAAAAATATCTTCCTCCCTCCCTCCCATCCTACTTTTTTCCTTTCTTTCCTTTTTCCTTCCATTAGAAATTGAACCCAGGGAAGCCAGGTGTGGTGGCGCACCCTTGTAATCCCTGGGCTTGGGAGGCGGAGACAGGAGGATCGCGCAGGTTCAAAGTCTACCTTGCTGGCTTAAGACCCTGTTTCCAAATAAAAATAATATAAAAATAGGTCTAGGAGTGTAGCCCGGAAATAGAAGGGTTTTCAGGAACCCCAGTACCACAAAGAAAGAAAGAAAGAAAGAAAGAAAGAAAGAAAGAAAGAAAGAAAGAAAGAAAGAGAACCCAGGGGCATTCTACCCTCAAGTTATATCACAACCCTCTTTATTTTATTTTATTTTTGTGGGTCTGGGGATGGAACCCAGGCGCATTAAACCTCCAAGATATACCCCCAGCCCTATTTTTTATTCTTTATTTTGAAACAGGGTCTCACTGGGTTGCAAAGGGCCTCACTAAGTAGCTGAGGCTGTTTGTGAACCGCGATCCTCTTGTCTCAGCCTCCCGAATGCTGGGATTACAAGCGTGTGCCACCACGCCCAGCTCTGACTGATTTTGACACTCTTACGCATGGTTCTCTATGCCCTGACTCCATTTGGAATAAGAGGGCATCCATTTCGTCAATAAGCATACATAGATCATTTACATTCAGGGCAGTATCACCTTAAAGGTAAGAAGGTGCTGGATAAGGCACCAGGAAATTCACTGGATGGCCAGAGCTCTTCTCTCTCTTCTCCACTCCCTGAAGGGAGCAAGTTGTTAAGGATTAAGAACTCTTGGGAAAGCCTTTTCCTTCTGGAACAAGGGGAAATTAATATTACTGAGGAGCAAAGAAGAGTAGTGCCGGGCAAAGATGTCGGCATGAAGCCAGGTGTTGATGATTTCCCCGCAAATATGAGAATTCCTAACTAAAAGCTCGCGGCCAACCAAGCAGTTTGCACCACGTGGGAAATTGAAAGGACTGGAGGTTGGGGGGGATGCGGGGCCTGATGTAATCACATTCCACTGGACACAAATCCCTTCCTGTGGGTAAATATTGTCCTGGGAGTATCATGCTCTGTTCCTAATAAATTTCAACAAGGCCAAGACACAGATGTCGCACCTAAAACGGGCTTAAGCTGGGTATGACTCCTGAACGCCAGGAAATATTGCTGGTTACCCATTAAAGTAGGTCTGTCTGTTTATCAAGACTTCCAGGTCGCTGTCACGGAGAAGTTATTTGCTGACTCATTCTGAAATTGGAAAATTTTCAATTTTCCATTCCGCACAATTCTGTCTCCTTCCAGAGGAGTTTCTTTTTTTTTGAAAAAAGAATTGCATGTAACATATGTGAAGTATTTTTCCTGTTTTATATTCTAATAAGAAATGTTACTTGTTCCTGATTCAAATAAAGTGTGCTTTTAAACACTTCTCAGTTCAACGTAAAATAGCATGAACCGTGGACAATTAGTGTCCTGGTTTTTTGAGACAAATTACCTGAAAAGTGCAACTTTTTTTTTTTTTTTTTAATGGTACTGGGGGTGGAACCCAGGGGCATTCTACCTCCGAGCTACACCCTCAGCCCTATTTTTTATTCTTTATTTGGAAACAGGGTCTCACTGAGTTGCAGAGGGCCTCACTAAGTAGCTGAGGCTGTCTGTGAACCGTGATCCTCCTGTCTCAGCCTCCTAAATGCTGGGATTACAAGTGTGTGCCACCATGCCCAGCTCTCCAAATTTTTAATACCATTGTTTAAATGTATTCAAGTTTAAATTATTTTTGTCAGCCCTTTAAAGGTCTTTTACCTAGATGACCAGAGAAATCACATACACACACACACACGCACACACACACGCACACACACACACACACACACACACACACACACCAGCATCCAGACATGTTGTGTATGATAATCCTCTCTCTCTGCACGCATGCACACACACACACACACACACACACACACACACACACACACACAACCTGAGGTACTTCCAGCAAGGATGGGCTCCCCAGATATGCTTGGGAGAGAGCACATCTCCCTAAGAGAGCACAGAAATGGAGCCTCCCGCCCAGCCTTCCAAGAAACTTGAGTCCTCATCTTTATTCTTATACCCCGTTTTCCCACATTCAGGCTAAGGCTGACTTCCTCATCCCCTAGAGATCCGTGTGTTTTTCTGGGCTTTGCTCTGACCCTGGTCCAGAGACCGTGACTCCAAGAGCAACACAGGCTGTTCATGCAATACAGCATCCTCTCTCAGCGCCCCGCACTGCTGACCTGGTCACCAGCCAGGCCTTCTCACGTCCTGACCGCTTTCCCTCCACCCTCGCCTCTCACACGGCTGGTCCGCCTGCTTCTGTAGCTGCGCTTCACGCCCTCCTGGTGACTGGTTTTTCCTGGGGATCTGGACAAGAACTAGTGGTGTGTGTGGGTCTGGAGTCAGCCTGCCTGGACTTGATTACTAGTTCCGTTATTTATCAGCTGTGTACCCTTGGAGAAGTTATTTTGCCATTTGACCTTTAACGACTTTTACCAATTCTATAAACGGCAATGATTGTGAGATTAAATAAATGGTGCAACGTATGTATGTATGTATGTATGTATGCATGTATGTATATCTTATAGTGTTTGGTACCTAGTAAACTATCCACAGTGTTACCTATAATATTTTATCAATCCACGGTCATGAAACAAGTACCATATATTTTAGCCACGTGTATAGCAAAGTGTGTTCTCTTTGAAAAAGTCCAAATGTGAGCAGCTTTAATAAGGATAAAACATAGCCAGGCGTGATGGCGTAAGCTTGGAATCCCAGCATTTGGGAGGCGGAGACCGGAGGATCGCGGTTCGCGGACAGCCTCAGCTACTTAGTGAGGCCCTCTACAACTCAGTGAAACCCTGTTTCAAAAAAATAAAAAAGATTAAAAATAGGACTGGGGTGTAGCTGGGAGGTACAATGCCCCTGGGTTCCATCCCCAGTACTGCAAAAAAGAAAGAAAGAAAGAAAGAAAGAAAGAAAGAAAGAAAGAAAGAAAGACGAAAGAAAGAGAAAAGAAGAGAAAAGAAGAAGACATTGCCGTCTATAAAAGCTGCTTTACATCATCGGGGTGAATCCTCTCTCTGTCTCCCCTCAAGTCACAGTCCTCAGTCGTCTACTGCGGAAGTGAGGAGGGCAGAGGCGTATAAAATTGAAGAGGCCGTTATGCTTCCTAGCTGGGTCAGTGTGGTGCAGAGAAGACACAGCACATTGGAAAGTAGAAACCTAATGCTCAAGGAGACAAAGATAATACAGGCTTCAGGGATTCCTAAAAACCAGGAGCTCTTTGGATGCCCATGGGTTGGGATGGGGGATGAATTAGGGCTGGTGCAAGAGGATCCAGGCCTAGTGTACCAGATCTAAGGGGCAGACACCCATTTGAGGTTTTCACATCACTGAAGTGTCTCCCTAGTTGTTGGTGGCTGGACAAGGAGCCGTGAATCCTCCGCTCCTGGCCTCCCTGCTGTGTTCTCTGGGGCAGCGTCCCTTATGGAGAGGCCGTTCGGGCAGCCTGGGATCCTGCATCTGCTTTGGCTTGGTGGCTCGTCTCTTGCTTCCTGTAAACATTTCTCCGTCTCTCACCCCAGAAGATGGGTCTCTCTCAGCACTACCTGCTCCTTCTCTCCTCTGTGCCCATAGCTTAGTCTCTCTGATTTCTCCAGCAGTGGCTTGGCTCTTGACTGGGGCTCAGATTTGACTCTGTCCACATATTTTCCATCTGAACCTCTGTTTGGGACAGATGGTATGTCGCTGCCATGGGATGGGCCTTTATTGGGACAGAAGAGAGTAATCAGGAGGGGCACCGGAAACATCAAGTCAGCTTCATCTACCCAAATTCTACCAAGTACAACCAGAAAAAAACAAAAAGAGCCTCTTCCCACAGATTTCTGTCCAAAAAGTATAAGGCCCACTGTGGAGACATTTATGACCACAGCGGCTAGCACTGAACTCGAGGCCAAAAAATAGCCTCAGAGTAGACAAAGGTTCATGGCTGGCACCCGTGCCTTGGATTCCTGCACATTCACCCTCTTGGGGATTCTTGACCTAGGTTCTGGCCAGGCCAGGCCAAGTCCGAGGCCAATACACGGACTAAAGCACCACACCCCGCATGCTGCATGACATGTCCTGGCTATGCACAACTTGCTGACCTTCCCGTGGGTGGGGTTCACATGAGGGCTCTCAGCTTGGCCTCCTCCACCTGGTCTCCATTTCCCCAGGCCTTGCGGCTTCATAGGGAAACACATGGACCTATCTAGACGTCTTCTCCTGGCTCTGATGCAGATCCGAACCAAGACTGCTGCAGCGGGGCGATGCAGGGCACTCAGGGCATGGGTTCAAATCTCACGTCCATCATGTACCAGCTGTGTGATCTTGAGCAGCACCCTTGGTATTATTCTGTTTCCTCGTTTGCCAAATGGAGCTAACGATGCAAAAAGATGTGGGAATTGAAAACGACTGCCCACAAATCCTAAGGCTGGCACCTTCTTTCTTTTATTCTTTATTTTGAAACAGGGTCTCACTGAGTTGCAGAGGGCCTCACTAAGTAGCTGAGGCTGTCTGTGAATCATGATCCTCCTGTCTCAACCTCCCAGATGCTGGGATGACAAACCTGCGCCACAACGCCCAGTTTGCACTTCTTGAAAACCATGCCAGCCACACTGAGACCAGAAACAGGATGGGTGTCTTGTATGGGGAGCAGGGGCCATATTCCAGTACTATGCAGGAAAAATGACTTTGTGTTTGAACTCAGCACTGTATGTGTGGAAGCCGGGCTGGGACCAGCACTTGCTGTTTGACAACTGCACGTTCCTGAGTTGAACACAGGACAGAGGGCAGTGGGGGACCGCGGGTGTGTTTCCTGACACCCACCGTGTCTTTGGTCTTGTTCACATGGCTGGAAACGCCTGTTTGAGGGGCTCCGGCTCCTGGAACAAGCAGGGGCTGCCTCAGGTGTCAGGTCATCAGTTTATTGGGCGGTGCCTGTAGTGACGGACTTTGTGACTATGGGTCAAGGTGACCATAGCCAAAAATGACCCTGAGAAGAAGAAGCTATACTCGGTGACATCTAGCTGCGCTCATCTGGACTGATCCGTTGGATCGAAGACTTGCTGGGGTCTGGAACTCACACACACACAACACAGAGGTCAAGGTATTCAGGGTGCATGTTTGAGAGAATATAACTACATTTCATATTTCAAGCTAGTAGATCAGTCCCATTTGTGAAGTGGTTAGCCAACTGCCTGGCGCATTTTAAGGGCTTCATAAAAGATGCTCATTATTATTAATTACGTGCGCCTTAGCAGGCGAGGATGAAGCCGAGCACTTTGGCAGCCCGAGCTCCCTAAGGGGAGGGCGGCGCCTTAGGAGCTGGGGGCAAAGAATGAAATTGTCTAGCAGCTGAGGCATGCTCAGGGACTCCAAGGAATCTCCCATCCCAGCACAGAAGTCTGACCCAATTTGCTGGGCTTGTCTCCCGAGACCCTCTGGTTCCAGAAAACAAATTCTATCATGGCACATCCTTTTTAGCTTGGAGGTGGGGGAGCCGCCTGAGCTCGCCCGCAGTTGGGAGCCTGGAGCACTAGCTCATCTCCTCCAGCTCTCCCTGGGATTAGGGGTTTGTGAGAAAGGGAGGGGAGAGTGCGTGCAGCGTCTCCCATGGGCAGGGAGGCCTCCCTTCCCTTGGAACACACAACAGCCACATCCCGGACTCACTGAGGCTGTCTGTCTTCCTCGGTCTTGGGGAGAACCAGCCTGCATGACAGTGCTCTGCAAATTAGAAAGTTCTTTGCAAGCATACGAAGCCTGGGCCTGAGATTTAGCGGTCAGCTTTGGAGAGCAGGGTCCTGTGCCATTTCTCTTAAAGGAAGACTCTCAGTGGATCATTTGAGTCAGGCTGGGGTAGAGCTGCCACACCGGCTACTGCACTCGCCTTCGTCCTTCCAGCAGCCTCTCTGTGCTCCTACAGAAACCAGGAGGGGCAGTGTTTCATGCATGGCTATCCAGGCACTGATTTCCAGAGGATCTGAGAGCCGGGAGCATGAGGGCTCGCCGCACAGCAAGAGCAGGGTCGCTCAGAACACCTTCCCCATACACACGCACACCAACGGGGGCACAGCCCTGCTGCCCCCTCCCTCCCCGCCTGAATGCTGCCTCTTCTCTTCCTTCCTGTAGCACTGGGTCACCTTCTTTTGTTGTAGTAAACAAGGCAGCTTATCATTTTTATGTAGAATTAGTGATGATAGACTGTGGCTTTCCTTTGGTGGCTGGAAAAAAAAAAAAAGAACGTGCACACAGGAAGGAAAACCTTTTTATACTTGTAAAAGGCCGGATGGATACAGGGAGATGATGCAGGAGAAAGAGGGTCTGAGCGAGTGTCCTCTGTAGGGGCACAGAGGGTTCTTGGCAAGGCGAGGGAGCGAGCCCGCCTACTGGAGTGGCTGACATGGCAGCTGCACCTCAACCCATCACGCTGGCCTCGCCTCCCCTTTCTTTCTACAGGGTCTGACACCTGCCTTTTTAGTTTGAGTCTTCGGTGGTCTTCTCTATAATCTCATTTTTCAATATTCCTATTTAGAGAAGTAGATAAAGGTGAAAAACCAGAGAGCCAGAGCGAAGTGACTTTTCATAGGTGACTCCATGAAGTGGAGAGTGATGGGCTCCTACCATCAAGTGACGGTAGTATCCTCCTATGTCACTCGGATGAAAAACCAAATAAAGATAACTCACGGCAAGAAAATTACGGACCGATATCCTTGATGAGCGTAAATGCAAAAATTCTTAACACGCTATTAGCAATTTGCATTCAAAGCCGCATCAAGAAGATTGTGTAGCATGACCGAGTTGGGTTAATTCCAGGGATGCACGTTTGGTTCAATATACACATGTCAATAAATATAATTCATTATATAAATATAAACAAGGACAAAAGTCAGATGATCATCTCAACAGATACAGAGAAAGTATTTGACAAAATTCAAAACCACCGAAGAAATTAGAGATGAGCAGAACTTACCTCAATATCATAAAGACAATATATAAAAAACCCAAAGCCAACATCATACTGAATGGGAAAAAACAACCCTCAAAGTATTTTCTTAGCTCAGGAACAAGACAAAGATGCCTACTATCACCATTCCCGTTCAATATAGTGCTTGAAATTCTAGCCAGAGCAATAAGGCAAGAGAAAGAAATTAAAGGAATGCAAATAGGAAAATAAGTGAAATGATCTCTGTTGGCAGGCAACATGATTCTGTACTTAGAAGATCAAAAACAAAACAACCAAAGACTTCTAAAGCTGATAAACAAATTCAGCAAAGTAACCTGGTGCAAAATTAACTCATAAGGACCAATAGCTTTTCCATACGACAAGAACAGAGCAGACCAGGGACCTTCTAACCCCTGACTTCCACCCTTCCACTTCCAAGGTACCACATCTTGAGGGCCCTGCTGCATGGACTCCCAAGGGGCTTTGTTCTTTCAACAAGTGACCTAGCCCCTGCCCTGGGCCTCAACACCCGGCGCCGTGCATTAGGCGGGCGTGGGCCAAGGAGCATAAATGAGCTTCCCCAAGCTTGTTCTATCGAATTAGTGTCTCAGCTTTTCAGACATATTCTGCATGCCCCTGCTAAGGATCAGTATTTCTAACCTTCCCAAAGCAACCCCTGTATTCCAAATGACCCTAGATAAGCTTCCTACCTCTGCCCCCATCCCATGACGACAACTCACAACTTTACCACCTTTCCACCAAACCTGAGAGCTGGCCAAAGCTCACTCTGTTCTTGCTTACTCTCATATAAAAGTCCAGCTCAGCTACAACATCCCCAGGAAGTGCTCACCAACACCTCTGGTAGAAAGGATCCATCCCCACCTGCTGGATAACCCCACACTGAATTGTAGGACTTCTTTTGTAGAAAAGATCAGTGCTACATTATTCAAGGAAGTTATGACTCCTTTCAAAAGGCAATGAAAAGCCCAAGAGCAGACGGATTGAAATCGGAAGACCTCAGAACCTCCATCCCTCGGCATATTTTCTGAAAGCACAACTCCTGTCACAGAACACTCATAATTTATCTTTTCTGAGCAATCACCAAGTCCTGGCTACAGCAGAGTAAATACATCAGAAAAAGCAGGGGGCCCTGGCCTCTGTGTGTTTACATTTGGAGAGATTCCTGGAAAGTCACCAGAGTGTGCATTGGCTGAAAAACATTTATTCAGCCCCCTTTTTTTTTTTTTTTTTTTTTTTTTTTTTTTTTTAGAAAGCTGGCCTTCCTTGGGGGCTTAAACTCTGATACCTCTCTATATGTGTATCATCACGTATGATGGATTTCTAATGATAGCTTAGAGCGTGGCGTGACAGTGAGCACATGGCCATTGTCTCCCCAGCTCTGAATATTCACTCCGGGTCTTCTCAGCCACAGATGTCTTTCCCACACCCACTTTTTAGCATCCTACTTAGCTTCCTTTCTTTCTGCTCCCAAACCTTATGCTCCCCCACTCCTTTCAACTTTTTTCAAGACTTGTAATTTAGCACCACCACGTAATTTAGCCCTTCCTCTTACATGGTTTAGAAGCCACGAGGGCTGGTGGCTTTGGTGATAGGAGAAGAGAAATCTAGGATATTTGTCCTCCTTCTATTAGGGATAGTCTTTCTTTCTTTCTTTCTTTCTTTCTTTCTTTCTTTCTTTCTTTCTTTCTTTTTTCTGGGATACAGTTTTCCAACTACTCCGTTCTCAACTGCTTTACTTTTTACTGGGGCCATGTAACTAGTCATGGACAATTCAACAAAGCAATAAAATGGTTTCTCCCACTTCTGGGTGGGGGTTGTTAGAATTATCTAACGTGCCACTCTTCCTCTTCTGTGATGATTTCGGATGCCACGCGTGGAAAATTATCGAGCTTCAAAACAGAAGGGACCGGGATTCCTGAGTCACAGGTGGGGAATAGCTTTCCACGATAGCCCAGCCAACCAGGAACAGCTGCAGCGGGCTTTGGGCAAGAAATAAACTTTTCTTTTTTAGAATAAACTACTGAGGTTTTCTTTCCTTGACCAAAACAGACGAATTTTGGCCTGAATCCCATCTCTGCCACTTTTTAGTGGTGCAATGTTGGGAAGGTTGCTTTGCCCTTCCTAGGCTTCAGATTCTCCATCACCAAGAAGGAGTCAAGAGAACTGAACTTTGCAGGATGGTTGTGAGAAGTAAACACGATTCTGAAGTTCTTGGATATTGTAAAAACCCAGGATTTTCTATAGGTGTGTGTGTGTGTGTGTGTGTGTGTGTGTAATTAGTGTGTGTGTGTAATTACACAGTAACTTCATGTGTGTTAATCTTGCCACTGGACTGCAGCTCAGTTCAGTGTTATGGATCTTCTGTTTTGTCTGTAAAGTCGATCACAGTGAAAAGCTCATAGAATATCTCAGCTGCTAAGAAGAAAACAACATCTGTTTAAAAACACAGGCGAAACTTCCCGTGCTCTCTCTTTATGACATCCTCCCATCTCGTAACTCCCTCCCATTCCATCTCAAGCCTCTCTATATTCTCTTTCAACTACAACTCTGTCCAATGGCCCATTTATTTCCTTGGTGTCCCCACTGACCCACCCTTTTAAAGTGTATTTTTGCTGGGTGTGGTGGCACATGCCTGCAATCCCCATACTCGGAAGGTTGAGACAAGAGGATCACAAGTTTTAGACCAGTATGTGCTAACTTATTTTTAAAAAATAAAAGAGGCTGAGGGTATAAGTAAGAGGTAGGATGCCCCAGGGTTTAATCCCCAGTACAAAATAAAAAAGTAAGAAAAGAAAAGAAAATGTTGTGTACATTGCTCTTCAGTATGTGAGTAAATGGGTATATCTATTTGGATATATTTGTGCTTTTGTGGTTTTTAACAAATGAATCAGAGGCCAGGTGGGAGGGAAGGAGGCAGATTGTTGAGGTGCGGAAGCCCTGCCCGGAGGTGACCTCGTTTCACATTTTAATAAACAATCTGCAGATATGAGCTGTATGATGTAATCCCCAAGTTGGACGATGTTTCTTAGCCCTCCTGCCCAGTATAAAGTATCAGTCGGTGAGGACCAACCGCCTCATCAGATTGGTATGCTGAGATTTGGGGCATTATTTCAGTGTGCTTTTAAAAAGAGGACACATATTTAGGGAATAAAAGCAATGAAGGAATGATGGATTATCTGAGGTCGTCTTAAGCCAACACAGTTTAGCTAATCTAAAAAAGAAAAAAAACCCAAAAAAAACAGACTGTGTCTCCCACTCACTGGTGCAGCGGCACTTGAGCTACTTTATGGGGTTGAGATATTTTTTTGCATAGTGATGTATTTTCTCACCTCCTCTGACAAACGTTCTTTAAGAAAAGGAACACAACATCAACAAGTAATTTGATGATAGTAGATTGGGAATGAATGCCCCAGCCTATAAAAAAATCAAACTTTTTTGGCATGATGGCCCTGAAGATGAAACCCAGGGGCATTCTACCTCCAAGCTATACCCCCAATCCCATTTTTTATTCTTTATGTTGAAACAGGGTCTCATTGGATTGCAAAGGGCCTCACTTAGTTGAGGCTGACCCAGAACCACGGTCCTCCTGTCTCAGCCTCCCAAATGCTGGGATTACAAGCATGAGCCACCACACCTGGCTCCAAAAAAATGGGATTGAACCCAGGGGCATTTTATCTCCAAGCTACCTGCCCAGCCCTCTTTAATTTTTATTTTTGAAACAATGTTTTGATAGGTTGCCGAGAGTCTCCCTAAATTCCTGGGGCTGATCATTAATCTGCAATCCTCCTGTCTCATCCTCCCAAGAACTGGGATTACAAGCGTGCGCCACCACACCCGGCTCTAAGATATATTTTAAAGCTCCTTTTTTGACTCTCATATTGGCAACAACATCTTACTTTTCCTTAAATTTTTGCTTTGTCTTTTCTTTTATGCTTTTCTGAATCAGAAAACTTCTTGGGAGGCATACCACATACCAGGCTGTAATTTAGACTTTTTGATCAGCTTATTTGAGCCTAGAGTTATAATTTTATTTTTAAATTTTATTGTATTTTATTTTTGCGGTACTGGGGATAGAACCCAAGGGCATTCGATCTCCAAGCTACTCCCCCAGCCCTATATTTTAATCTTTATTTTGAAACAGGGTCTCACTGAGTTGCATAGGGCCTCACTAAGTAGCTGAGGCTGGCCATGAACCCAGATCCTCCTGTCTCAGCCTCCCGAATGTTGGGATTACAAGCCTGCGCCACCACACCCGGCTCTAGAATTAGAATTTTATTTTTTATTTTTTATTTTATTTTATTTTATTTTATTTTTTGGTGGTACTGGGGTTCCTGGAAGCCCTTCTACCTCCGGGCTACACTCCCAGACCTATTTTTACATTTTTTTATTTGGAAACAGGGTCTCCTAAGCCAGCGCGTGCGGCTGGCTTCGAACCTGCGCGATCCTCCTGTCTCTGCCTCCCAAGCGCGGGGATTACAAGCGTGCGCCACTACACCCGGCATGAATTAGAATTTTAAATAGGAATTGTTTTCACTGTTTGCAGAGGAGTTGTTGGTTGCCGGGCCCCACGTCCTATCAGGTAACTTGTGCTTTCTTAGCAGAAACACTTGCTTCTACAAAAGAAGACATTTTTCATTCTTGAAAACAGGCTGCTTCTAAGGAACTAATTATATTTCCCAGTTTTGCAATGAGTGGCGTGAGGGAACTTGGGGTCATTTCTAATGTATATGTTGTCAAGAGGTTTCCTCCATACTTTTCTATGTATAGATTTCTTAGTGGAGATGTTGACTCCCTGGAAACAACCTAGTCTGGAAGCAACAGCTTCCCAAGGCCACTGTGAGAGGAGCTGCTGATGGCTAATGAGCCCAGCCAATCACTGGGCAGTTACTGGACAATCATCCCACTACTGCTTGATCTTTGTGAGAGAGGAGCTGCTGATGGCTAATGAGCCCAGCCAATCACTGGACAGTTACTGGACCATCATCCCACTACTGCTTGATCTTTGTGAGAGAGGAGCTGCTGATGGCTAATGAGCCCAGCCAATCACTGGGCAGTTACTGGACAATCGTCCCACTACTGCTTGATCTTTGTGAGAGAGGAGCTGCTGATGGCTAATGAGCCCAGCCAATCACTGGACAGTTACTGGACAATCATCCCACTACTGCTTGATCTTTGTGAGAGAGGAGCTGCTGATGGCTAATGAGCCCAGCCAATCACTGGGCAGTTACTGGACAATCGTCCCACTACTGCTTGATTTTTGCCAATGCTGCATCCAAAAATTCCAGTGAAAAAATACAGTCCGCAGAGTCCAACAATGCTGTGTGCTGTGTTAACCGAGTCCTATAGACCTGCAGTATCAGTGGAAGGGTATCAGTGGAAAATATCAGAATCACTTGGTTTAAAGCAGCGTTTTTCAACTATAGCTGCAAATTGCAATTACCTGGAAAGCTTTTGAAAATGATAATGGCTGGGCCTCAGTTAGTTGGTCCAGGTACAGCCTAGACTTTGGGATTTTAAAAAACGTGTGCTAAGTGATTCCAACATGCAGCCAAGTTTGAAAATTATTGGTGTGAATTCTCTGTGATGAAAAAATAGGTATTTATATATTTGTAATAGGGTAATTAATGGTAGCTGCTATAACAAAAAGTCCCCAAATAGCAGTGGTTTAATGCAATAAAGTTTATCTTTTTTTTCTTTTGTGGCACTGGGGAAGGTACCCAGGAGCATTCTATCTCTGAGCTACACCCACAGCCCTACTTTAGTCTTTATTTTTGAAATAGGGTCTCACTGATTTGTGGAGGGTCTCATTAAATACCTGAGGCTGGCTGCAAACCTGCGATCCTCCTGTCTCAGTCTCCCAAGTACTGGGATTACAAGCGTGCGCCACCACGCCTGGCACAAATTTATTTTCTGTAAGCACGAATGATTGTTTGCATGTGTGTTTTTTTCAGCTAAAACTGGAAATGGCTTCTCTTGACATCCATTGGTTAGAATTCTTTCACATGGCCACAAGCTAACTGCAGAAGAAGGAGGGATCCGTGTGCTTTTTGTGGGCCCAAGAGGAAGTAACAGACCTGATGAGGATCAACTTAGTTTCTACCATAGTTAAATATAAAAAATGTTTAAATTGCCTTTTTGTGACGTGGTATTTTCAACTCCTAATTTAAGAACCATGGGCAAGCCAGGCACGATGGCACACGCCTGTGATCAGTACTTGGGAAGCTGAGACAGGAAGGTCTTAGGTCAAGGACAGCATTAGCAATTTAGCTGGGCACGAAGCTGCGGGATGGAGTGATGAGAGGACAGAGCAGGCGCGGTCCTGGCCATCTCGGGCCTCTACTGTGCGGGGAGGCGACAGTGTGGTACTGGGGTGGGGAGGGCATTTACTGAGGGCCGTGGGAGGGGCAAGAGGAGGAGAAAGAGGGCTGGAAGGGGCGTGGCTCACTCTTTCCTTGGCCTCTTCTCTGTTCCTGGAAGAGCAGAGGAGAGCATAGATCTTAAATCACAAATGCAATTTGTGGGGCCCGGTGTGGTGGCGCACGCTTGTAATCCCAGCATTTGGGAGGCGGAGACAGGAGGATCGCGGTTCAAGGACAGCCTCAGCTACTTGCTTTGCAACTTAGTGAGACCCTGTTTCCAAATAAAGAATAAAAAATAGGGCTGGGGATGTAGCTCCGATGTATGATGCCCTTGGGTTCCAACCCCAGTACCCCCTACCCCTCAAAAAAGTAAACTTGGAAGTTGTGTAGAGGTAATAGACTTAGAAAAAATAAACATACCTAGTGAGTGATAATTATCTAGGAGGATCTGCGGAAGAGCCCCAATTACTCTTATCCCCAATTACTAGGCTCAGAGACGTCAAGGAGTTACCCTGAGCGGCACGACTGGACAGCGGTGGGATGAGACTTGAACACAGTTTGCTACTTGAACCAGCTCTTTGACCTCAAGTGCCCTCTGGTCTCAGGACTCTGAGCCAGGCCTTCCTCGGACGACCAGATTAAGATCTCAGTGAATTTTCTTTGCAGCCGATGGAAAGGTCAAAACTCCACAAACCAAGACTCATGGGCCCCAGAGAGAAACAAATCTTGCAAATGAGAAGGGAGCTTCCGTCTTGGGGGATGATCACCTGGCTTCCCTGTCCTCTGCCTGCAGGTGCGCGGCCTGAGTGGGAGGATGACTGGGGAGAGCGTCTCCTGGGGAGCTGGTTCCACCACCCATTGGCTCCCCGGCTGGAGGTCTGTGCTGCCTGGGAAGGACCCTATTGCAGCCAGTCTGCAAAGGCACAGAAAGCTCCTCTCCACCCCAGCCGAGCCCAGGTCATGGGATCCTGACTGTGGGACTGCCCTGGGAAAATACCATATACATCTTGAAGGGGCTGATTTTGATGCAGCTGGGGACATAAAGGCTGAAGGTCACTGCATACCGATTTCATGTAGATACAAAAAAATACACAGATACAAACCCACACTAGCCTGCAATTCCAACATAACAAGGGCTCAGTAATCTTTCCTGGCAGGTCTGGCCTTCTCCATAGCAGAGCTGTTGGGGACACCCAAAGCCAAGCCCATGATATAGACACAACTACACAGGCCCGTGACCTCTTCCGTCAATGTCGGATAGTATGGATGAGATAATGTGGTTATCATCAGGATGTTTGCAAATGTCTCCATTTCCAGAAGAAAAAAGTTGACTCATTTAAGTTCGATTTCATTCTCCCCAAGCGAGTATTTTATGGTAAAAAAGGAAACAGACCTCTTCTTATTTCTGCAACTCCCAGCACAGCGGCAAAGAGTGCATCAGGTGGGCTGTGGAAGCTGGGCAGGAGCAGCTACCTTCTGCTAATCGTCTGCATCTCACTGTTGCTTAATTTTGAACCCAAGCTCCAGACTCCAGAAGTACTTAGGAGCCATAGTGCTGTCTAGCTGACATCCCCCAAGGGGCAGAGGGGAAACACAAAGAGGGTCATATTGCATTCAATTATGAAATGAGTAACAATAGCGGTAAGAGACAGCTAGCTGCACATCACACTCTGCTCTGGCTATGTTCAGTTGAAGAAAGGATGTAGCTCCCAAGGTCCAAGAGTAAAAATGAAATGGACACCCATTTGTAGTGGTCATAATTCAGGTTTGGATGGAGGATGCGAAACAGCCCCACGTCTTAAAAAGGTTTGACTTTCTTGGCTGGGAACACTTGTAATCCCAGTACTTGGGAGGCTGAGATAGGAGGATCTCGTGGTTCGCAGACAGCCTCGGCTACTTAGTGAGGCCCTCTGCAACTCAATGAGACCCTGTTTCAAAATAAAGAATAAAAAATAGTGCTGGGGGTGTCGCTCAGAGATAAAATGCCCCTGGGTCAGCCGGGCGTGGTGGCGCACGCTTGTAATCCCCGCGCTTGGGAGGTGGAGACAGGAGGATCGCGCAGGTTCGAAGCCAGCCGCGCCGGCGTAAGAGACCCTGTTTCAAAAATATAAAATAGGTTTGGGAGTGTAGCCCGGAGGTAGAAGGGCTTCCAGGAACCCCAGTACCACCAAAAAAAAAAAAAAAAAAAAAAAATGCCCCTGGGTTCCATCCCCAGTACCGCAAAAAAAACCCCAAAACAGGTCTGACTTTCTTTGTGTGTGTGTGTATACACACACACGCACACACACGCACACACAGACATACAGGATTCATTGGCAGTTAGTTGAAATAACAGATTTTGTGATATTGCTAGGTCTTGACAAATGCATGTCAGGTATCAAGTGTACAAGACCATGTTTCTGCAGATGCTTACAAGAACGTCAGAACCTTCCACTGAGCTCCAATCCGGTCATGGATACACACGGGAATTTGCAAAATCAAATTCACAACCTTCTTATCTTTCCTCTAACTCTAGAGTCAGAATAATACTGAGAATCCTTTCATAATTCATGCATGTTAAGCTTATAATTAGGTTTCAAAAAGGTTTAACAAAATAAACTACTTCGCTCTTTATTTCAATTTGTATCTAAAAATTGGTGATGACTTTCACTAACTCAGCATGTGGAAACTAATCTTTCTAGCAGTAGCGATCTTCTAGCATTGAAAAACAATGTTCTTAAGTAATTAAATAATTGCATTTCTTTTTTTTGTGTGTGTTACTGGGGGGTAGAACTCAGAGGCTTTCTACCTCTGGGCTACACTCCCAGACCTATTTTATACTTTATTTGGAAACAGGGTCTCACTAAGTTGCTGAGAGCCTCACTAAGTAGCTGAGGCTGGCTTCGAACCCATGTGCTCCTCCTGTCTCAGCCTCCCTAACACTGGGATTACAAGCGTGCACCACCACGCCCGGGTAATAATTACATTTCTAACACATCTCTAAGAGCTATTAAAGCCAGAATAAAGTGCATTCTGTGGATAAAGCAGACCATGATTTTAGTGATTTCTAGAATCTTCTACGGTTTTCAGGTATATAACTTTTTAAGTACACTAATACACTAGCAACCCGATTGTCCTTCATGTTGGCTTATCTAATTTACAAACATTATTTCTGAAGTTGAACAGTATTTGTAATGGCAAAGTCCAAAGCAATTTTGGCTCAGTAAAGTAGGGCTGTGTGTTGAACAAAAATGTAGTTGTTTGTGCAAGTTTAAACATTTCACAAGGCCAGCTGAGTTCATTTCAACCCAACTTACAAAATAATTACTGGCAAATGAAGGGCAAGGGATAGAGACTAGATATTTTCAAGCTTCCGAGAGGCTTACTAAGTCGAAACTCTTTGACTATCGCAAGGAAGCTAAAAGATCACAGACACTTGAAAGGTACAGGTTGAAATCTCGGGATTAGAAAAGGTTTCAACAGGAGGAACATTGACGGGCACAATCGGGAACATGTTGTGTTACAGTCAGAAACATGGAAACTATGCTGCTCAAAATTGTTGGTGCTGGAATAAATAAAATCCAGACTTGGACTATTAAAAATATCAAAGTGATCCACTGAATGCCAGCTCCATTTTCTTCTGTTGTTTGTTATAAAGAAAATCCATTATTGAGTATAATACAGCTCTGGTTAAATTATCAAAGACATTTTCCATATGAAAGCGGTGGCTTACCATATGCTGTATAGCCCTCTCGAACAATTTTAATCCACTTCTATCATAGAGCTATAAGCACAGAGTTAAAGGGAAAATTTGAGTCATATTTTAATCTTTTTTTTTGTGTGTGTGTGGAACTGGGGATGGAACCCAGGGGCTTTCTACCTCCGGGCTATACTCCCAGACTTATTTTATATTTTATTTGGAAACAGGGTCTCACTAAGTTGCTGAGAGCCTCACTCAGTAGCTGAGGCTGGCTTCGAACCTGTGCGATCCTCCTGTCTCAGCCTCCCAAGCGCGAGGATTACAAGCGTGTGCCACCACACCTGGCTTATATTTTAATCTTTTACTCGAGGCGAAAATGGCTTCATTCCTAGTCATTCAGTTCATCCCTATTGAGCAGTTTTTATGAGCAGGATTTTTTTGGATAACAAAACTAGAGATAAAAAAATAAAACTAGACCCCACACAAAACAAACACCTTCACGATGTCCATGGCCTGTTAGGTGGAAGAGATTATCCTTTTACACTGGTTGTCATTAAGCCTAGACTAAAACTCTTCTCGCTAGAGACAGGGTATCAGTGAGTAGCTTTCTAATTAGGAAGGTGTGTGTGTTCAACTCAGGTTTACATCAGCTAGGCTGGTTTTGCTTTCTGGACATACCAACTCTATTTTATTTAGCCTGACTCTTCAAAATGTTTGACAGGACTTTCCTGGTATTTGTAGAGATCTTCCCCTTCCACACAGGAATCTTAATCCATCTTGCTTTCAGTACAACAAAATGTTTTGCTACACTTAATGATTAAAAGAAAAAAAATCTCAGCTGGGCGTGGTGGCACAGACCTGTAATTCCAGGACTTTGGAGACTAAGATAGGAGGATTGCGGGTTCAAGGCAAGCCGTAGCAATTTAGCAAGACCCTGAACATTTTAGTGAGACCGTACTTCAAAATAAAATAAATAAAAAGAGCTGGGGATGTAGCTTAGAAGTAGAATGCCCCTAGGTTCAATCCTCTGTACCAAAAACCAAAACCCAAATCAACAACAACAACAACAAACCCCGAAACAAAAGAGCAATACAGAAACACATATCATATTAACAGAATTAGCTTAACAGTTCAATTGTACAATTTAAAAAGCATTTCAGAGCAGGACTTAGAAACCGAGAGTTTAGTCTTCAACTGGACTCAAGTTGATATTGGCCCTCTGTCATTAGCACTGACTGACAACAGATGTTGGGGGGGGGGGGAAACGGAGTACCTCAGTCTTGCCAACACTGCGTGTATTTGTGGGAAAGGGGCATAAATCTTCTAGAATGAAATTTAAGTGCTCTAAGGCAATGACAACTTCATACTTTAAGTATCTAAATCTGGGAGTTTAAAAGTCACAGGATTAATTAGGTCATGTTTCAGAAATGATGATACAATCCCAATTTCTTCCCAGTAAATCTGGTTAATGAGATCAGTGCTCTGCTGTCTTCAGTGAATAAAATAGGGGACTGACTGGATTGAACAGGATACATTTTCTTCTAGTGGTCATACATTTGGCACCTTTATAAGCCATAAATCACAGACCCAGGATAATGTAAATCCGGGAGACTTTATTTAGCCTCCAGAAAGGCCCCTCCATCCCAAATCCTTACAAGAACACGAAGCCAAGGGGTAAACTTAAAAAAAAAAAAAAGTTTGTTTTATTGTGACCTTTATGACAAGAATGACCTGGAACAAGTTTGGCTTAGAGCACAGGCTGAGATGGAGGGCGCGCTGGTGATGCTGTGGATGCTGAGGCCGATTCCTGGTCCTTCCCAACCTCAGTGCACGTGGGCCAGTCACAGAACTCCATCACGACTTGGTGTAGACATTTAACAAGTCTTTGGTCTTAAGAAGCACCATTACGAACCCTCACATTAAGGGCATTATTATTCTAGTTTATAAATGTTTCATTGATAAAAAATAGCACGATTACAGTATACACACACTTAATTTACATGTACTGTGTATAACTCGTAACAGATAAAGCTGCTGAACTAACTTTGGTTGATTGCCATTAATGAAATATTTGGACTGAATGCTGGTAATTTGGTTTCTAAGTCATGTAAATATTACAGTGCATTTATTAATCTAGTTTGAAATTTTTACTAGCACCAAATAGATGTTATGAACGGCCGATCTAGTATTCATATTTGGAGAAGCAAGGTTTTCAAAATTAAAAAACAAACAACGAGACTAGTCCATGAAATGAAAAGCACATTCCTGTGTGTGTTGGCAGGTCGGCACATCTGTATGAACGGCCAGTCCCCAGTGGATATACGTGTCTCAGTTTCCAAGAATTAATACATGACAAGGTACCTTACTTAGCTATACACACAAGAAGCCTGAGAGAGTGGTTGTTCCAACTCGGGTAATTAATTACCTGTACCTTGCTTTTTCAATACAAGAATAGTGCTTATTTATGCAAATTTACTCGGTGGAAGATTGTACCTAGGATATGGAGATTTTGATGGGGGAGAGGGCAAAATATAATTCTACCTAGCTATAGTTGTTTTTCTTTCCGTTATTTGGTCTCTGCATGGTGAATTAATGAAGCAAAATCTGAATCTTCATCTTCAGATTATCTCCCAGTTCGCCACTGAGGTAGTCTTTGTCATATCTGTCTTCCAGCTGGTTGAGTTCTTTCCTTTTATAAAGTGGAGTACTGCTAATTTGTAATGAATACGTTCCAGCCACTGGCTTCTTCTTTGAGAAGTGGAGGTAGCTGATCCCTTCCCTTTGGTTGATTTTAAAGAAGCCCTCTTCGTTTCCAGCTTCAATCAAGTACTTGTTGTGATTTGTCAGAGTCGTCAGGGCGGGCAGGAGTTCCAGAATTCGGACCTTGTTACTGACGTGAGAAATATTGAAAGCGAAGGTGGCTGTCTTCTCGACATCCCAACTTGCAAGGCTCACATTGGCTCCGGTCTCAGACCGATCCTAGAAAGACAGGTGACAGTGTGTTACTTTCAATGTGAAAGTGATGTAAGTAGGAAGTGATGTAAGTCTCGCACTAATACAACTTTCCACCCATGCTGCGCACACGATGTCGGGAATGCACATTCATAAAGCACTTGGTTTAAAATACGAGTGTGTTTAAAGGGGCACATGCTTGTAATGTTAAACACGATTAAGCTGGCCGAGCATGGTGGCGCGGGCTTGTAATCTCAGCATTTGGGAGGCTGAGACAGGAGGATCGCGCTTCACGGACAGCCTCAGCTACTTAGTGAGGCCCTCTGCGACTCAGTGAGACCCTGTTTCAAAATAAAGAATAAAGCCGGGCATGGTGGCTGACGCTTGTAATCCCAGCATTCCAGGGGCTGAGACTGGAGGATTTCGGTTCGCAGACAGCCTCGGTTGTGAGGCCCTCTGCAACTCAGTGAGGTATGGTTTCAAAATAAAGAATAAAAAATAGGGCAGGGGGTGTAGATTGGAGGTCAAATGCCTCTGGGTTCCATCCCCAGACCCGAAAAAAAAAAAAAATAGGGCAGGGGGTGTAGCTCGGAGGTGGAATGCCCCTGAGTTCCATACCCAGTATTGAAAAAGAAAGAAAGAAAGAAAGAAAGAGGAAAAAAAGAATAAAAAATAGGGCAGGGGGTGTAGCTCAAAGGTAGAATGCCCCTGGGTTCCATACCCAGTATTGAAAAAGAAAGAAAGAAAGAAAGAAAGAAAGAAAGAAAGAAAGAAAGAAAGAGGAAAAAAAGAATAAAAAATAGGGCAGGGGTGTAGCTCGGAGGTAGAATGCCCCTGGGTTCCATACCCAGTATTGAGAAAGAAAGAGAGGAAAGAAAGAAAGAAAGAAAGAAAGAAAGAAAGAAAGAAAGAAAGAAAGAAAGAAAGAAAGAAAAGGAAAAAGAAAAGGAAAAGTGTGTAGTTTGGAGGGAGAATGCCCCTGGGTTTCATCCCCAGTACTGCAAAAAAACCAAAACGACACAAAACAACAACAACAACAACAACAACAACAACAACAAAAACTAACAACAACAACAACACAATGATGAAAGTGGTCTCAGGAAGGGATTTAGGTTGACATCACTTGTCTTCCGATGCAGTGGGCCTCAGAGCCAGCAGCCTCAGAACCGTGTGATGCGAATTCTCAGCGCCACCCGACCCACTGACTCAGATTCCCCGGCGGCAGGAGCGATCCACGTTAACAGCCCTTCCAGGTGATTCACATGTACGCTCAAGCTTGAGAACTGCTGTTGTCATAGAAGATTCTCTTTCCAAAGACTACTCTCACTTCTTCCCAAACCACAGCAGGCGGTGCTACGCGGATACTTAGACCCAGTCCATTTCAATTTTGTTCACTGACGCAAAACCAACGCCTCCTAAGGACACACCTAGGAACCTACTTCCTGGCCCTGATGATCTGCTAATATTCGATGCTTTTCACCTGGTTTCTTGCTTGCCTCTCTGGGACCTCTGGAGCTGGATTTTCGGGCTGGGAGCCAGAGGCCCGGGTGAATACCTGCATTTCCTAGTTGACTGAGAGGCTGCAGCAGCGGTCCTAGGCAGAGAAAACCCAGGCCGCTCCGGCTCCGTGTTGTTCTTGACTACAGTCCAAGTTCCCTCACACCCCACATGGTTCTTTTCAGTAGAGGAGCCTCTACCTTTCAGGACTCGGCGTCCCCGGGTAGGGGAAGCCTCTGTCACTTTGCTATTCTGCCCACTTGCTGTCCTGGACCTCAAACTTGGTCTTTTCAGCAGACGGTGGGTGGGTGTTTGAAATGAGCAAGTATGTAAAAACCTTTCAATGGCCACTCCCTAAGAGCAGCCAGAAACTCCGACAAGCCCCATACACTCTTGTAAAAGGCAGCCTAGGGCTCAGGGGAATGTCTGGATTTTCTCCCTGGGGAGCTGTTTCACACTTTGGAGCCTCCTTAGAGGAAACCACAGGAATCTGGAAAAGCTTTCCACAATAGGAGACAGCAGTAGGAACCTCGAGACCTACCTCAGCATCAGAGGCACCTGTTTCGTTCGTGCTTCTCCGTTTCCTGCCCCGTTTGGGGTAGCCATTGATCTTGCATTCATAACAGGCTTCGGGGGACAGGGAATTATCATCCATTTCACCGCTGACAGGTGGCTCTGGGCCTCCGCGGCCCATGCCCATTCCAGAAACACAGTGTCTGCAGCAGAAGGAAGAGAAGCGTAGAGGTTTTTTCACTAGAACCCGGAGACAAGAGACGTGCAAGAGTACTGGGGCAGCGTGGTCCCGGAGCTGTGGCATTCAGAACTTGACTATTTGTCTACTGGGTCATCAAGTGGTTATGAGAACCATACCAAGGTCTTCTGACTTTGGCCTCTAGTTTCCAGTCCCATGAGTTTACTGATTTATTACGACTCTTTCTCAACACCTGGCTTATGTGTTTATTTGTTCCTTCATTTCCCAGCCCTACCTGGAAAAGTACTTATGCTGGTGGGGTGGGGGGACGCAGGGTAGAAACCAAAGGGGACGAGGGGACGAGGGGACGAGGGAGACTATGCAGTAAGTTGGTAAGTTAACAAAGATGGTAAGTTAAATAAAGATTTCCTCCTCCTCCTCCGCCGCCTCCTCCTCCTCCTCCTCCTCCTCCTCCTCCTCCCTCCTCCTCCTCCTCCTCCTCCTCCTCCTCCTCCTCCTCCTTCTTCTTCTTCTTCTTCCTCTCTCTCATGGAGATTAAACCCAGGGGCATTCTACCTCTGAGCTGCACCCTCAGCCCTTCCTATCGCTATTCATTTATCTTTTGAAACAGGTCTTGCCAAGTTGCTGAGACCGGCCTCCAACCAGTGACCTCCCATCTGAGCCTCCTAAGTACTGGGAATACAGGCGTGCGCCACCACACCCGGCTTCTGGGCAATCACTTCTATTCTCTGACTTTTCGTTTTTGCTGATGCTATCGCAGATAGGAAGAGAGATCTAGGTGAAGACTGAGGGTTGGCTTAAGAGAAAACTGTGATGATACGCCTTCCAGATGTTTTTAAAAAAAAATATATATATATATATACAGTATATCATAAGCATTATATGTTTATTTGTTGATACCTGCATTGTATATAACATATAATAGTATTTATCTATTTAGCATGCATGTGGGCTCTGCCCTCCAAATAAAGATTTTTATAGAACTATTCAGATGTTTTCCGTGTGTGCATGTGTGAATACATAACTGTGTGCGTGTAAATGTGTAACTATGTGTGTGTGTCTAGGGGAGTGACAAGTCCTCACAGTGCTCATATCACATGATAAAATGCACGGATCAGAGCTTGCCCAACTGTGGGAAACTGTTTCAGGTCATTCAAAACCCCTAGGGCCGCTGGCTTTGACTCATGTGAAGCTGGATAAACAAATCCATGCCTAGGAGAGATTCAGTCCAGCTGTTTTCCTCTGCCTTTCACCTATCAAAGCCAAGTTATGCGGGGAGTCGCATGTTTCACAAACACCTTGTTTTGTTACTCTGCTCACTATTTCAGAGCCCACTTGGAATGTGTATTTACCAGGCTTGTCTTTCCAAATGTGTTGAAGCAGTTGCATGGTCTTATACAAATCTTTATTTTGGGGTAGAGCCCACTCTAGTGATTATTTGAGAGGCCCAAACTGTTACAAACGGGCAAATTTTTACAAATGCAGCGTAATGTAGACCAAATATTATCTGTTTTTCTGTCATAGTTGACCTACTTTTTATTACTCGTTTTCCCTGTATGCCCTTAGGAGCCACATGTCAGCGCCGATGAACAGAATATCTGTTGTATTTGACTGTAATTTGGAGGAGCCTACTATTTTCCCCAATCTTGCTAAAATCCAATCCAAAATTCTTCTTTCTCTTGCAACAGGAAATGGGTAGAAACAATAAAATTGATCGAACGATATATTCTCATACTGTGCGTGTGTGTCGTTGTATCTACACAATGATCAAATTATCGGGAGGCGACCCCCAGACTTGAATGCTCTGATTCTTTTCTCAGCACTTCTTTCCAGTATTTTCATATCCTAGGAGCGCCACTTATAAGAAGTGTGACTACAAAATCCCACTGGCCAGGAGCCAGCTTGGAGTACCACAACTTTTGCTGGGAAAAATGGTTCTGGCTTTAAACTCTAAAGAATGAGTCAACCGAGAGCCAGACACAAGCATCTGGGAATTCGTGACCTCTTGCTGCAGTTCCGTGGGTTTATCTTCACATTTATTCCACCTTAAAATAAACCATTTGATGCTTGTACGTCAAGGAATACAAGACCACTACATTAGTAATTTAGCATAAGTGTGCGTGCGTGTGTGTGTGTATGTGTGTGTGTGTGTGTGTGAATATATCTCTGTGTGTGTGTCTGTGAGTGCAGAGAGTATACAGGAGTGTACGTTCATTTAATGTCTGTGTTTTCCTAATTAAAAATTTAGGATTTATGACCCTTCACAGGATTGGTTAAAAATGCATGGACACCCAAGTCCAGATTAGTTAAGCAGGGAAAAATAATAAAAACATTGAAAATTCACCACTAAACATTTCAGGCACTGAGTAAAATAAAAATGTGCTTTCCCTAGCCCAACTCTCACATAATTACTTTGACTTTTATTTAGTACTCTTTTATTTTTATTTATTTTTTAAATTTGTGACAGGGATCGAACCTAAGGGCATTCTACCTCCGAGTTACACCCCAGACCGATTTTGTTTTTATTTGGAAACAAGGCCTTGCAAAGTTGCCGAGGATGTCTCTAAATTGCCGAGGCTGGCCTGTAATCCTCCGGTGTCAAGTACTGGGGTTATAGGTGTGTGCCACCATGCCTAGCTTCTTTTTATCATTTTAAATGCAAATTCAAGTCTGAAAGATAAAACAGACTTTAAAAACCCAAGAACCCCCCCACCCAACAAAAAGCTATTTGTTTGATTATCCTAATGGGAGCTGAACAAAAAGTTCAGAGAGAATCTTGCCTGCCCCAGGAGAAGGGTGGGCCAAAAATGTGCGTCCGGTTCTGACGTGGGCTGGCAAAGAGATGCATTCACGGGGAAACGAATCAAAAAAGGGGTGAAGATGGAGAACGAGGTAGAGAAGCCAGACTGTGAAATATTTAGAGTGCAGTTTTATCAGTTTGATGTTTTTGAATTTCCAGAAATTCAGATGTCCCTTTCCAAAGAAAATAACCTAAATAAAATTTTTTGCAAAGCAAACTGGAACTAAAGGATTACAGAAAGGACGGTTCTTCCCCGGTAGGATGGGTAATTGGTAGTTTTGAGTTACACGCACTTATAGATTACCAATGAGAGCGTCACCAATCAAGAACAGGAAGAGCAGTGCTTACCCTTGGCCTATTCGGAAGTAGCCAGGTGGACAGCCACACAGGTAGCCGCCCTCGGTGTTGGAGCAGCCATAGCTGCAGGGGGCCTGTGAGGAGCCACATTCATTGATGTCCTGGCATCCCCCGCTGAACTGCTCATACTGGAAGCCGGCAGGACACATGCATTTGTAGCTCCCCAGGGTGTTGTGACAGGAGGCGCCTCCGCAAATATGAGCGCTGAGGCACTCATTTTCATCTGCAATAGAAACAAAAAGACAAGACGTTGGGGATGTGGCACTGACCAGAGGTGTCTGGTGAGAGGTCTGGACCATTTATGGCTGGCCACCTGGCCTGTAGCTACACTCTTAGGAAGGGGAGGCTGGGATGGAGGGAAGAACAACAAAACAAGATGTGGAAATGGATGGATGTGGCCTCTTGCCCACAGTGACTAAACGTGGCAGATGAGGTTAAACGCAACGGGTGGAGAGCATTCAAGGATGGTGTCTGAGCAGCAGCAGCAGACTCGGTATCACAGGAAACTAACACTAATATGTTCCGCCCCGTACAAGCATCCGATAAAGAGTGTGGGGTTGGCTTCAGAATTAAGATTCAAGGTTCGTGGAGGAGGGGAGGGAAGGAGGGAACCGTGCACTCTTGTTTCACAAGGGCCCGGTCAATGGGGTGAATGGCTCAAAAGCAGAGACCAACCATCTCCCTGGGGGATGCTTTCTCAATCTCCTTCTGCAGGATGTGCAGCTTTGGGAAGGGCTGATAAATTGCAAAAGTATCTGCCCCATTTGGACTTCCTTTTAAAAAACCCACAAAAGTCCCCAGGTGCTTCTTTCTGGGATGAATAGTACCTTCTGGTATGTCTGTTCCCATCTCTGAATGCCCCCACCCACCCTTAGCCAAACCAGCCTCCTGCCCAGAGTGTCTGAACCCTGCCGACAGCTAAGAGAGACTAGAAAAGATTGAGTGCAGATTTCTTGTGCAATAACTGGGGGAAATCCACAAGAGAGACAGATGCTGTAGGACTTCCTACCCACCATGTCCTGCCAAGTCTGGTGGTAAGAAGTAGGAAAAAGACCTCTAACTTTAAAAAATCAACTCAGGTCTGCTTTGTTGGGTATGAGAGTAGCTATTCCTGCTTGCTTTTGGGCTCTATTTACAATTGAATATCATTGTTTATCTTTTTACCTTTACCCTGTGGACATATTTGTCTGTGAGGTGTGTCTCTTGTAGACAACATGTAATTGCATCTGTTTTTTTATTTTTTTTCTTTTGTACTGGGGATTGATCCTAGGAATGTTCTGCTTCTGAGCTATACCTCCATCCCTTTTTAGTTTTTTTTTTTTTTATAGTTTGAAACAGGGCCTTACTAAGTTGGTAGTTGGCCCCCAACCCATAATCCTCTGGTCTCATCATCTCAAGCACTGACTGGAATTACAGGTGTATACCACCATGCCTGGAAGGGTCTGTTTTTTTCATCCAGTTTTCCAAATCTGTGCCTTTTTAATGAAGCATGGAGATAATTTATATTCAGTGTTATTATAGAAAGATTTATTATATCCTACAACTTTGCTTTATCCTAGTGCTTAATTCAATCCTAATTCTCATTTGCTTGATACTTTTCTAAGGAGAAATATTCTTTACTAAGCTCTGTAATTTTTTTTAAATCTTCCTGTCTCTATGGGATTTTTAAAATATTTTCTAAAATGCTGGCTTAGTAGTCTTGAATTTTTCAGTTTATGCACAGCAAAGGAAACAAGAGTAAAGAGAGAGTTTACAAAATGGGAGAAAATATTTTCAAGATACTCTTCTAACAGAGGATTTCTATCCATATAAAAAAAAACTCAAAAAACTTAACACAAAAACAAAACAAAACAAAAAGTACCAGCCAATAAATGCAGAAGAGGACTAACTTACATGTTTCAAAAGAAGAAATATGAATAGCCAAGATATATGAAAAAATTTCAACATCTTTAGGACTCATGAAAATGTAAACCAAAATACACTGAAATTTCATTTCACTCCAGTTACAATGGCAATCATTCAGAATAAAAATAGTAAATGCTGGTGAGGATGCAGGGGAAAAGACCTCAAACACAATTGGCGGAAATGTAATTTAAATTATTAGCACCATTACGGAGGTTCCTCAAAAGACTGGGAATGGAACCACCAAATTACCTGGCTATACCACTCTCCAGTATCTTTCCAAACGAATTATAGTCAGAATACTATAGTACCACACGACTATCCAAATTATAGAATCACACCAGGTGTTCATCAACGGATGGACGGATAAGGAAAGTGTGGTGCATGCACACAATGAAATTCTACTCAGCCCCAAAGAAGAAGAAAACGGTGTCATTTGCGAGAAAACGGATGGAACTTCAGAACATTAGGCTAAGAGAAATCAGCCAGTCTCAGAAAGCCAAGGCATCTATATCTTCTCTCAGATGTGGAAGTCAGAGAAAACACAGGAAAGAAAAGGGACTTTGGGGAAGAAGAAGAAACACCAATAGAAAAGTTGAAGGGTCAGGGGGTCAGGGGAGGGAGGTATAGGGGGAAAGAGGAAAGCTTGAGGAAGAGAAGAGGTAATATGTTCATACACGGAGGTATCACTAGCAACCTTACAAGCGCGTGGGGGGAATATACCACACGGTGTCCTGTGCATATATGAATGAATGCATCATTTTGAATCTTACTGTGACACGTAATTATATTGCACCAATAAAATTCTAAAAAATAGCCGGGCATGGTGGTGGCGCACGCTTGTAATCCCCGCGCTTGGGAGGTGGAGACAGGAGGATCGCGCAGGTTCAAAGCCAGCCGCTCTGGCCTAAGAGACCCTGTTTCCAAATAAAAATATAAAATAGGTCTGGGAGTGTAGCCCAGAGGTAGATGGGTTTCCAGGAACCCCAGTACCACCAAAAAACAACAACAACAAAAATCTAAAATATTAAAATGGTGCACAGGCAATAAGATGTTACTTTAAATGTCAGGTTAAGCATAATAAGCCAGACTCAGAAAGTTGACAGTCATATATTTTTTTTCTCATACATGGAGGCTAGAGAGGAAGAAGGAGGAGGAGGAGGAATCTCGTGAAAATAGAAGGAAGAAGAGAGTATAGTGGAGGAAGCGTATCAGGGGAGGGAGGAGAGGAAGAAAAAGAAATGGATCAAATTATGTTATGTCCCATTCATTTATGTAACCTTCCTACCATCCTGAGAGGTAGGTATCACATTCTCTGCTCTAGAAAAAGTAAAATGAGGTTCAGAAAGCTTTTGTAGGACCTCATACCCAGCAAAAAACAAAACAAAACAAAACAAAAAACAAAACAAAAAAGAACCCCGTACTTCCCTTCTGCCACAGCAGCTCTCAAGGGACTCACTGACATTCGGTAGCCTTTTTCTCTAACTAGCGTTACCTTCTTTGCTAAGGCAGATTCACTTATAAAGAAAAAATTTTGAAATAAATCTATTTTTAGTTTTTTTTTTTTTTTGGTGGTACTGAGGTTCCTGGAAATCCTTCTACCTCCGGGCTACATTCCCAGACCTATTTTATGATTTTTATGTGGAAACAGGGTCTCCTAAGCCAGCGCGCGCAGCTGGCTTCGAACCTGCGTGATCCTCCTGTCTCCGCCTCCCAAGTGCGGGAATTACAAGTGTGCACCACCACGTCCGGCTTAGTTTTAATTTTTAAAGTTAGAAGTAGCAAGACCAGGGTGCCTGTTTGTATATATGTAGTTTTTTTTCTTTTTCTTTTCTTTTTTTTTTTTTTTTTTTTTGCGGTACTGGGGATGGAACCCAGGGACGTTGTACCTCTGAGCTACACCCTCAGCCCTATTTTTTAGTCTTTGTATTGTTGAAATAGGGTCTCACTGAGTTGCAAAGGGCCTCACTAAGTGGGTGAGGTTGTCTGCAAACTGGATTCTCATGTCTTAGCCTCCTGAATGCTGGGATTACAAGCCTGTGCCACCACGCCAGGCTAAGAATTTAATACATTTTTAATCAAACTTGCTTATCTGGATTAGAGAGGTGGGACAGAGTGGAGCTCTGATTAAGATAAGCAGTTCAGTTAGAGCAAATGTTCAGAACTTAGAGCTGGAAAAATACTGTTTATATACTCTTCCTTTTCATAAATATCTGAATGTCACAATTTGGTTAATGTGTTTTATATTTTTCTTGACATTTTTCATCCTGTGTAGCCTGGATCAAATGGACTTTTTCTACACTCTAAAATATTCATCTTAGAGCTGGGTGTGGTGGCACAATGCTTGTAATCCCAGGTTTTGGGAGGCTGAGACAGGAGGATCGCAGTTCGCAGACAGCCTCATCTACTTAGTGAGGCCCTTTGCAACTCAGTGAGACCCTGTTTCAAAATAAAGAATAAAAAATAGGGCCGGGGGTATAGCTCGGAGGTAGAATGTCCCTGGGTTCCATCCCTAGAACCGCAAAATAATAAATAATAATAATAATAATAATTATTATTATTATTCATCTTATTCTTTCATTTGGCATTCAACTGGGGAGGATTTTGTTCTTTTTATAAAAAGATAATTCTAACTTTATTGAAACAGCGTCAAAGCCTCTGGAAAACTACTCCTGAAAGTAAATCGAAGCTGACCAGTTTGACCTCTAAAACTGAAGGCTCCAACCCCGCATAAGGATCGCAGAGTTATTTGTGATGTTCACAAATACCAGTAGGAAAATCCCTGGATACATGATAGGCTTTCTTTTACTGATTTTCTCTAGGAAAAAAATGGGATAAGTCCAACTGCAAGATGAAAATTCAATATTTGCTACTAGCATCCTTACCCCAAGCCCGGCTGTCAGGGGGAGTGGACTTTTGGTAGACTGGGGGCAAGGATGCGGGTGGGGCTGGCTCAGGAGACTGGCTCTGTGCAGCGTGGTCCTGGGAAGGCACTCTAAGCCCAACACAAAGCTCATTCTGAACAACTCTAGCTCTTGAGATTTATGAGGCTGGCGTGGTGTTTGGTGGGGCATTAAGATTTCCAAACTTCTTAATCACTTTATTCTTTCAGAACACGCAGCCAGGCGATGACCCTCTCAGGACCAAAGTAGAACCTGCCAGGCCTCTAGGGCCTGGCCTGCTCATTTCTGAGTCCCTGGAGTGAAAGCTTAAAAGGAAGGCAAGGTTCAGGACAGACGTGCCCTTTTTCACTTTTATATTTACCTCCCATAGCTAGTTTTTTCAAAAAAGGAGCTACAGAGTGAGAGCAGGAAGGCTCATCTACTGTGCATTAGGTCACTACAGTTCAGTCTGGAAATTCTGTGAACAATGTCAGAACCTGGCGATTAAAATCAAAGATGCCCTCCTCCACCACGAATGGACAGTGCATAAAGATGCTTTTTATTAAAGCCAGATGGCACCGAGAGTTGTGAAGTCTAGACTTTTCTAGCACCGGGGGTCACTTCAGCCTAACCCACCTATCTGCAAAACTAGGTCTCCTACAGAAGCAAACAGGACAGGAGAGAAAGCTTTGATGAATGGAGACACATCAAACGAGTCTTCACTGGGAGGAAAGCAAGACATTTTAACGTGAAGCATCCACCCAGGAGACAGAGATTCTTGAGTTTTTGCTAAGGAAGGTTCTGTACTCCCAAATGGACAACTTGTTGTGTGGTCCAAGCTGCTTGCTGAAGTAAGAAAGAAAAAGCGACAGGGCACTTGTAAGACAGCCCAAAGCTGGGTGTGGCGGCGCACGCTTGTAATCCCAGCATTTGGGAGGCTGAGACAGGAGGATCGTGGTTTTAGGACAGCCTCAGCTACTTAGTGAGGCCCTCTGCAACTCAGTGAAACCCTGTTTTCAAATAAAATATAAAATAGGCCTGGCGGTGTAGCCCTGAGGTAGAAAGCCCCTGGGTTCCATTCCCAGTAACACACACACACACACACACACACACACACACACACAAAGATGCGTTACCTCACTTCCCTGTGCAAAGGGTTTGAACTAGATAATCTGTGGGGCCTGCATGATTTGATTTCCTGGTGTGCCTAAAGAGCTATTTCTCATGATATGTGGAATCATTTCAATTTAACGAGTCTGTCAATTTCCCTTAATTATCAAAAGAATTTAGCAGTCCTTGAAAGAAACTCGCTCTCTGCTGTTTGTTCTCTGCCTCAAAAGTGTATAGAGGGCCGGGCGTGGTGTCACATGCTTGTAATCCCAGTACTTGGGAGGCTGAGACAGGAGGATCGCAGTTTGTGGCGAGTCTCAGCTATTTAGTGAGGCCCTCCTCAACTTAGTGAGACCCTGTTTCAAAATAAAGAATAAGAAAATAGGGATGAGGGTGGAGCTCAGAGGTAGAATGCCCTCTGGGTTCCATCCCCAGTACTACAAAATATTTAAGAAAAAAAAAAAAAAAAGATGTGCAAAACTGAAAAGAACCACTTCTGTGTCTCTCAGCATAGCCTCTGGCTGACTGCTATTTTGCTCAGAAGTGGGACTTAATTGGCTCCTGATAGGAAGAGGACCCAAGTGTGGGCCAATGGCCAGTGATGTAGCAGAAGGGCTGGGGATGTCGGGAGGTCAAGAATTCTCGAGGTATTTCATTCTGAGTCCTCTCACCTGATTTTTTTTCTTAGTTTGGCATTTTCCAAAGATTATTATTTCCCCTTGATTTCTAGGGCAATGTGAAACGAGCATCTGATGCTTCAATAAGCAGTCTGGAGTTTGCAGAAAGCCAGCAGTGCCCGCCGGCAATGCCCTCTGTTCCCCGTGGAGAGCTACTTGCCTACACACTGGTTCCACTGGTAGTGCTGGAGGTAGCCCTGGGGGCAGCTGCACCTGTAGCCCCCGATGATGTTCTGGCAGCCGTGCTGGCAGCGGTGATTGCCTACACACTCGTCCACGTCTGCAAGAGAAACAGCGTCACCGCTGTGCCTGTCAACACGCGAACACGCATTGCCTGGGCACTCTGGGAAGCCACATTCACAAGTGCACGTGAAAAGCAGTTCTAGTGAAAATCAATCAATCAATCAATCAATAAAAGCTGGGCACGGTGGCGCACGCTTCTATTCCCAGCACTTGGGAGGCTGAGACAGGAGGATCGTGATTCGTGCACAGCCTCAGCTACTTAGTGAGGCCCTTTGCAACTCAGTGAGACCCTGTTTCAGAATAAAGAATAAAAAATAGGGAGAGGGGTAACTAGGAGGTAAAATGCCCCTGGGTTCCATCCTCAGTACCACAAAAACAAACAAACAAACAAACAAACAAAACAACCTGTGCCCTAAAACATTACTCTGCCACCTGAAACTTAATCTGGGACTGGGACTTTTACTAAGTACCAGGGGGAGACATTCAGAGAGCCCTGGTAAAGTCATCAAATGAAACGACGCTGGAAACTGTGCGAAACTCCAAGTACTCTCTGGGTCAGCTCTGTGAATGGCTGGGTTTGTTCACTTATCACTGTTGGCAACCACACGGTGTTGATGCAAAAAATAAAATCCTCCCCAACACTGTTTTACTATATAATTAAATATGATAAATTAAATAAATATTTAACATATAAATTAAAAATAATTTTAAGAGAGTTACTCCTTAGACATTTAGTCCACTTTGGGAATTTTTTTCCCTAGTTCTGGACCATCGGGAACCAGGAATCTAGCTTTTTTTTTAATTTATTTTTTGCAGTACTGGGGATGGAACCCAGGGGCATTCGACCTCCCAGCAACACCCCTAGCCCTATTTTTTTTATTCTTTATTTTGAAACAGGGTCTTACTTAGTTGCGAAGGGCCTCACTAAGTAGCTGACGGTATCCTTGAACCACGATCCTCCTGTCTCAGCCTCCCAAATGCTGGGATTACAAGCGTGCGCCACCATGCCTGGCTTTAGCTATTTTTCATTACTGAGCTACTCCCTATTAGATGAAATTATTAACTGGCTGGATATACCCAGGAAAAGCACGCGTTATAGACACAATCTAGTGTGAGTCTAAAGATAAATCTCTAGGATAGAGGACCGGCTCAAACCAGGCAAAATGCTGTCATCCTCAGTTGGATGCTGGCCTGTGCTCATCCGACATCTCAGGGATGATGGTGACGAGGATGCCATGGCCACACAGGCCTCCCCCACAAGCGTACCAGCTGGCCACAGCTGACGTCTCTACCCACCTTCACAGCTGGCGCCACTCTGGTCAAGTGAGAATCCTCGCTGGCATTCACAAGTGAAGCTTCCAGGGGTGTTCTGACAAATACCCTTTGATCCGCACAGGTTGATGTCAGAGGTACATTCGTTGTTATCTATGAGAAGCAGGGGGAGGAGAGAGGGGATTAAAATTCCCAAAGCTCTCTTTGCATTGTTTAAAAGAAAGGAAGAGGATGACTTTAAAAAGGCACACACACACACACACACACACACACACACACACACACTCACTCACATATTTTTAAAATTTATTTACGCTTCATTAAGCATCGCAGTTAGATATGAATAAGACACAATTTTTTTTTACCATATCCTAAGAAATAAAACTATAGCTAAACTCCATGTTAAAAATGGCTCCAGGAAAGTTTGTTGAAATGCTTATGCTGTAAAAAATGGCAGATGATAAAACATTTCTGAGTTTTACTGTAACCTAATATTAATACATCAGCCTATACTAAAATGCATAAATGTAGGGCAACGGATAATGCTAAGAAATAGGCTTTGAAACAAAAGATGATATAGTTAACATGAATAAAACCAGGTTAGAGTGGACACCTTTTGGATTTCTGCACAGTAAACTCGCTTTTACCCATGATCTTATTTTCCACGTCTGATTATTAAGTTCACTCACATATTTTTTATTTTCTTATCCCAGTGGCAGAGGGAGTAAAAAATAATCTGCACACAGGGCTCCTTCCTCTGGCACTTACCGATGCAGGCAGTGTGGTGCTGGGTAAATCCTGGAGGGCATTTACACGTGAAGCCACCGATGGTGTTCACACACAGGAACTGGCAGTTGTGTTGCTTCGTTGCACACTCATCAAGATCTACAGACAAACACAAAATGGCACTGGAGTGAGCCTGCCTAAAACACGTCCAGAGAAGCCGGCCGCCGCTCGGTAGCAGCTCTAGTTTTTGACTTGTAAGTCTCCAAGGGTACTGGGCAAAGCCAAGCCACAGCAATGGTCAGAAAGAACCCTGAGGCTCAGAGTTGGAGGGATAAAATGAGGTCTCCGTCCGGGGAGACACAGGCACAAAAGTAGCTCCTTTTGGGTTCCGAGGATAGCCCAGTTCCCTTTAGCGACAGGCACGTGAGAATTTCTCACCAAAGGAATTTCAAATAAATTCCGAAGTTTGAAACATTACAAAATAAAGTAAAAACTGGTTTTTGAAATTTTTCCAGATTTTATATTTTATGCAAAATATAAAACACTATATTAGCTGGGTGTGGTGGTGGATGCTTTTAAACCCAGCATTCGGGAGCCTAAGACTGGAGGATAGTGGTTCATGGACAGCTTCAGCTACTTAGCGAGGCCCTTTGCAACTCAGTGAGACCCTGTTTCAAAAATAAAAGGACTAAAAAATAGGGCTAGGGGTATAGTTTGGAGGTAGAATGTCCCTGGGTTCTATCCCCAGTATATATATATATATAAAATATATAATGTACAATTATATATCATAATATAGGTTGAAATATTAAAAGAAATGTTGAGGCAGGACATTAATTTGTTTTCTCTTCTTTTGTTTGCTTTTCTTAATTTACTCAACTGAGGTAGTAAAACATAATTTTGGCTTCAGTGAGTGAATTTTTAGGATAAAAGAAACTTGGAATAAGTTTGGATTATCAATAAGGAAGAAAACCAAGGGGGGGAAAATCCTCATTCCAATAAGAAAAGCACTTAAAAATAAAAAGCTGCCTACAGTATTTATCCAACATTATTTCTCATCTCAATAAAATTCTCCACTTTAACCAGGCCTCTCTCCTCATAACCTCAATTTCTAGGGTGTTTTTTTTGGTCGGGGGTTTATTGGGGATTAAACACAGGGGCAATCTGCCTCTGAGCTACATCCCCAGACCTTTTTTTATTTTGAAACAGGGTTTTGCCAAGTTGCTGAGGCTGGCCTAAAACCTGTGATCTTCTTGTCGCAACCTCCCAAATACTGGGATTACAGGTCTGCACTACAATGCCTGGCTTGTAGGTTCATTTTTAACTCCAGAGGTATTTAAAATATCAAGAGAAGCCAGGCATGGTGGCACACCCCTATAATCCCAGTACTTAGGAGGCTGTCTAGGAGGACTATAGGTTCAAAGACAGCCTCATCAATATAGCGGGAGTCTCAGTAACCTAGCAAGACCCCGATTTTATTTTAATTATTTATTTTTATTTTTACTTTTATGTGGATCATACTGAAAATGGCACATATTCAGACAGTGCTTGGTGCCCTACCCTGATTTTAAAACAAAAATAAAACATAGCCAGGTGTGGTGGCGCACGCTTGTAATTCCAGCACGCTTGTAATTCCAGCACTTGAAAGGCTGAGACAGGAGGATCGCACAGGTTCGAAGCCAGCCTCAGCTACTTAGTGAGGCTCTCAGCAACTTAGTGAGACCCTGTTTCTAAATAAATTACAAAATAGGGCTGAGGGTGTAGCCTGGAGGTAGAAAGCCCCTGGGTTCCACCCCTCAGTATCACACACACCAAAAAAAAAAAAAAAAAAAAAAAAAAAAGGCTGGAGGTATGGTTCAGAGGTAGAATGCCCTGGGTTCAATCTCTAGGACCACAAAAATAAAGATTCAAGAGATAACAATGTCTTCTAGCTTTTAGCTGAATTTTAAGGACTATAAAATGGCCATGGAATTGGCCAGGTTTTATCACAAATTCAGCCACCATGTACCCACTGCACAGAGGAGTAGCACAGCTGCAGATCAGTGCTAAATTGCTGAGGTCTGCATCTGCTCCACAGTGCCGTCTCCTGCCTGGTGTAACATCTGGAGTGGTCCTCATCTGAGACAGCAGTGTTTATCCCAGCACTGACTTCCATTAAATGGAGCCTATCTGGTGTACGTGCATGGCTCAAAGGCTGCTCCATGGCCAGCTCTCTGAGCCCATGGACCGGCTTCCCCTCTCTAGGATCCTAGGAGCTTTCTAGAGCATCATACATTTGCTGAAGCTCATCAGCACAGGTGACAGAGACTCATGGTGATACTCAGGCAAATAATAAGTTCCGTGTTTGAGGAGAACAAAACGTAGGAGCAACTCTTTTTTTTTTTCCCCCCTTGGGTGGTACTGGGGGTGGAAGCCAGGGGCTTTCTATCTCTGGGCTATGCTCCCGGACCTATTTTTTATATTTTATTTGGAAACAGGGTCTCACTAAGTTGCCGAGAGCCTCACTAAGTAGCTGAGGCTGGCTTCGAACCTGTGCGATCCTTCTGTCTCAGCCTCCCAAGCGCGGGGATTACAAGCGTGCGCCACCACGCCCGGCTGGGAGCAACTCTTGATTTAAGATGGTTAGACGTTTCTGAGGAGGTCTCTCAACTTCCTTTCCCCAAACTATAGGATTATATTAGATTCATGCTGCACGGGATATGCCCATAATGCTCTGAGTTTGCATGCCCCTTAATGCCCCCACCTACACCCCTCCGGCAGCTACAGGAAAGAGGGTGTCCACTTCACTCCATCCTTTACCTTCCTAGACTTTTCTGGTTTCTCCTTCAAAGTTTCATGGTAGAATACAGTAACACCTTTTTTTTTTTTTTTTTTTTTTTTCAGTACTGGGGATGGAACCCAGGGGCATTCTACCTCTGAGCTACACTCCCAGCCCTATTTTGTATTCCTTATTTTGAAACAGGGTCTCACTGATTGCCAAGGGCCTCACTCAGTAGCTGAGGCTGTCCGAGAAATGCGATCCTCCTGTCTCTGCCTCCCAAACGCTGGGATTACAAGCGTGCGCCACCACGCCTGGCCACAATAACTCTTGTTCTACTATCTGAACTACCTTTCCTCCTCCCGATATCTCATTTCCCAAATCATCCTCCAGTATGACTCTTTTATGCTGTGCATTCAATATGGAGTTCTCGTTGTCAAGGAAGATGTTTACAGAAGTCACTTTCCACCAAAAATTTTGCCAAGGGTGACTTCTGGTTAGGGAGGGATTTCTGCCTAGAGTTTTGTTACTTAATATCTGTGGCATGTACATGTCTCAGCTAAGCTCCTAGAAAGGAAGGAAAGGCTTTATTTTGTAGACCCCAAAAATCTAGACGATGTGTTTAATTAATTAGATTCAACATCCTCTGGGATCATGGCACTGGTTACTCTGAGGCTGGGCTTTGCTGGGGCCTGGACTATCCAGGTGTTGAGTAGATAAGATAGCGTAAGTGGAATAAATAGAAGGCAGGAGAGGTAATCAATTAAGAATCAATTAAGATGGAGAGCTGGTCCTTCCATCTCTGAGCCTCTCATGAACGGTCCCTTGGATGCCTCCGGTGCACACAGCAAGGCTGGATGCTGCCACAGGTCTCTGCAGCCTCCCTGGGCTCTGCCTCCCTCTCTCAGGTACCACCTTCCTACAGAGGCTCTACCCCAGGGAAGCACCTCGTGCCCATGAAGGAGACCTTTCAGCTTGCCTGTGGAGTTCTCACAGGCACAAAGGATGCAAGGATCCAGCGTGTGGCAGGTGAGTGGGCTTACCCTTGCAGCTTCTTCCATCCTCTTGCAGAATGTAGCCTTTCGGGCACGAACACTGGTAACTCCCTTCTGTGTTTTTGCAGATAAAATTGCAGGGTTTGGGGGCCTGGTTGCACTCATTCAGATCTACGGTCAAAGAGATAGAGTGTGACCACCCATCTGAAAGGATGTCAGATGCTCAATATTCATAGGCAGTAATAAAAAATTTTAGTTTCAGAGGAAAAAAGAAACTCCAAAACTTCCTGTAGTCTTTCATGAACTTATATTTTCCTATAAAATTACATAGGCTTTGTAGATTTTTTAGCTTGGGGTTTTTTTCCCCCATAACCTAAAATTTCCACTCAAGAATAAACTATCAGAAATGGAGCACTTACCTACACAGGCAGTCCCGGTTATATCCGGAGTGTAGCCAGTTTTACAAATACAATGATAAGATCCTCTGTCATTGACACATTCCCCGTTTCGGCAGACGTCGTGAATAACCTTACACTCGTCAATATCTGTGATTTAATAAATAGAAGTTCAAATTATAAAGATATCATAAGCTGGAATGCATCAACATGTAGGGGTCGCTTCAGTGTAAATTCTGATGGATTATGTTACCACGCCACTGCAGGAATTTCACAAGCAGTGGTGGTCATATCGAAAAGCAAACCAATAGATTTATGAAATGACCCTGATAGTCTAATCAGGCTAAAGGAAAACTTTATTTATTTATTTATTTTTTATTTTTATTTTTTGGTGGTACTGGGGATGGAACCCAGAGGCTTTCTACCTCCGGGCTATACTCCCAGACCTATTTTATACTTTATTTGGAAACAGGGTCTCACTAAGTTGCTGAGAGCCTCACTAAGTAGCTGAGGCTGGCTTCGAACCTGTGCGATCCTCCTGTCTCAGCCTCCCAAGCGCGGGGATTACAAGCGTGCCCACCATGCCCGGCTAAACGAAAACTTTAAAAGCAACTGGTTCCCTAAATTTATATTGTTTTTCTTCTCTTGATCCATAGAAAAGCATCCCACTTAGACACCTCTGGCTTCCTGCTCCATCAAGTTTGCCTCCCACGGACATCCCATAATCAAATCACAGCGGGGGATCCTTTTGACAAGGAAACTCCCTTTTTCGCCCTAATATTCCACGTTCAAAATCAGAAGGAAGTTCTCTTACATTCTCTTTGTCGTGCTTGACGTTAATCCTGAAAAATATCAACTGACATAGTAGTGGGGAAATGGGATCCACTTCCCACCTTTGAGAAGGAGGGAAATGACCCAGGGCTCTGGGCAGGCGAGGGGCTGGGTCTCTGCAGCCTGCTAAGTCCTGGCTTCGCCACACCGAGCTGGTCCACGTGCACTGCTCAGCACTAAAGTCACCCACTTCTACCTCTTCACCCATCTCTCTCCTTCCTTCTTGGCAGGGCGCCAAGACAAGTGTATATGAGTTACCAGCCCTTGATCGCCAAGAAACTATTTTATATCAACAGCCCGGGTGCCTGGCTGCTTCAAGTTTACTGTAAAGTGCAATTGAGCACGGGTTCCTTGGTCTCAAAAAATAAGTCTTTTCTACCACTTCATTTTAACATCCTCCAAAAAACACAAATTGCTTTTGGTTACTCCATCTTATCTGCCTGTCCTTTGCCATACCCACCTTGACTATTCTGCCTGCAGCCACCTCCCCCCCCCCTTCTTTCTTTCTTTCTTTTTCTGTGGTACTGGGGATGGAACCCAGGGCATTTTACTTCAAGCAACACCCCCAGCCCTATTTTTTATTCTTTATTTTGAAACAGGGTCTCACTGAGTTGCAGAGGGCCTCACTAAGTAGCTGAGGCTGGCCGTGAACTGCAATCCTCCTGTCTCAGGCTCCCGAATGCTGGGATGACAAGCGTGCACCACCACGCCTGCTTATGTCTTTCTAACTTGGAGACAAATCTTCTTAAATCTCCTTCCCTTCTCACTTCTAATTCCCTCCTGTGGAATCACTAAGTTAAAACAAAACAAATCTCAGCAAGAACAACAAAAAACCCAACTTTCTCCTTTGCTCTACCTTTTCATGAACTAAAAACTAATTACTATTGGTAAACATGGAAATCAGAATCCTGATTGCCTGGAAGTCTTCTGATCGGCCTAAGATGCCTGTGCAGCCTCCTTACCTTCTAGTTAGAGCAGCTTGTGCTTTAAAAGATGGAGTTATCTTAACTAGCTGCCCAAATAGCAGCATTATTTACATTTTTGTGATGGAGTATGTTTTAGTCAATTTTATGAGTTGAAATACATCTCTCTCTCTCTCTCTCTCTCTCTCTCTCTCTCTCTCTCTCTCTCTATTTTGGCAGTACTGGGGATGGAAACCAGGGGACTTCTATCTCCAGGCCACACCCCCAACCCTATTTTGTATTCTTTATTTTGAAACAGGGTCTCACTAAGTTGAAAATGGCCTCACTAAGTAGCTGACACTGTCTTCAAACTGCGATCCTCCTGTCTCTGCCTCCCAAATGCTTGGATAGCAAGCATGTGCCACCATGCCCGGCTTGAAATACATTTGGTGAACTGAAATTTAATCCTTTATTTCAAGACTTATCTGAAAAATTATCTGAGTAACCCACACAGTCATTACAGCAAACTTCTGTTTAAAAGTTAGGAACTCCTAGCCGTGCAGAGACGGGGACCAGCTACACACACTTAATCTAGCAGACCAAAGATGTTTTGGCGAATGACCTTGAGTGTCTAAAATACTAGAAAGATTTTTTTTTTATAGAGTTTGAACCCAGAGATAGTCTACACCCTCATCCCTTTTTATTTCTTTATTCTGAAACAGGATCTCACTAGGTTGCTAAGGGTCTTGTTAAGTTACTGAGTCTGCCCTTGAACCTGTGATCCTCCCATCTCAGCCCTCCAAGTATGGGGTTGCAGGTGTATCTACCACGCCTGGCTTCAGATGATTTTTTTTTCTTTCAATCTCAAATAGGCAGCTTAACCAACGCTCATATTGTAGATTCCACATTCTCACCTGCTTTTCATAGAAAAACAAGTAGATTCCCTGCAAGTATTTTGCCCCCCTCCCCATGCAGTACCTGCTCCATTGGTCATGAATCCTCGGCCGTGGGGGCAGAGCTTTTTGAAAGCCACAGTGCCTTGGAAAGGGCAGATCTCACAGTGAGGGCCCCAGCCTCTCCCTCCATCACAGCAACATTCGGATTTGGTGACGGGGTTCCTGTTGCTTGAACCAATCTGACACATGTTTTGCAGCACCTCCGTGAAGCAGTACCCTTCTCGGTTGTCTGGAAGGGAAGTGATACACCACAGGAGAGTTTTTGAAAGAATTTTATGAGCATTTAACAGGGCATTAAGAATTTGGTCTCAGATTTAAAAAAAAAAAAAAAAAGGATGTAACACTTTACCCTGAGCAAGAAGGAGCGAGAAGAAAAAGCAGCTGGAGACAGCGGTAAGAGAGAGAGGTTGACATCTGAAGGGGAAGAAGAAGACACGAAACTCAGTAAGTTGGCAGAAAGGCCCAGGCCAAGACAAGCACACTTGTGCTCCCAGAAATAGGGGCGACAGTCTCGAGGGTCCCGCTATTGCAAGCGAGGGTGGAGAAACACCCAGAAATGGGTACCGATCACCAAGGGCTCAAAAGGCAGCCAGTGAAGGAATTCCAAGTGACTCAATGATGCCGTTAGTAAAGGAAGAATTTGGCTGTAGGGTGGTGCTAAGCCCCAGGGACAGACGATCGCAGGTACTAAGTCATCTCTCAAACACGAACATTGTTAACCCTCCCCCCGATTTTTTTTTTTTTTTTTGGTACTAGAGATGGTACTAGAGTGGCATTCTACCTCCGAGCTACACCCCCAACCCTAGTTTTTATTCTTTATTTTGAAACAGGGTCTTGCCGAGCTGCAAAGGGCCTCAGTAAGTAGCTGAGGCTGTCGGTGAACCCAGATCCTACCAAATGCTGGATTACAAGCCTGCGCCACCACGCCCGGCTTCCTCCCCTGGATTTTGCTATTTTCTCTTCTGGGAACAGAGGCCTGGGCTTCCAGTTTCCCGTGGAGTGAAGGCAGAGGCAGAAACACTCACCCAGGCACTCGTCCTGCGCGGGGCTGGCGGTGAAGCCGTCGTTACACTCGCAGGTGTAGCTCCCGGGCGTGTTGAGGCAGCGCCCGTTCTCACAGATGCCCGGCTTGGTCTGACACTCGTTTTCATCTGTTTGGTTGATTCGAAGGGAGAAAATTAGAAGGAGTGAGCCAACTATTTTATAGAAACATGGATTTCTCTTCCCGTCTCCCTCTGGTCTGTCCCTCTCTCTTTCCACCCTCTGTCTCTCAATGCACTCTGAAAAGAGGTGATCGATGCCCATGGTTCAAAATTCCAAAGTATACTATTTGGTAAAAGTTTTCCTTCCTTTCCCAGTCCTCAGCCACCAAATGCCTTTCCTGGGAGGTGACCAATGGCACAATGTCTAGTACATCTTCCTCACTAAAAGCAAACACATTCATACGCTTGGGTGTGTGTCTCTGCCTCTGCTCTTATTTATTTAATCGTACTGAGGCTTGAACCTAGGGGGCATTTGACATCGGAGCTATACCCCCAGCACCTTTTTAAGTTTTTGCTTTGAAACAGGGTCTTGCTAAGTTGTTGAGTTGTGTTAAGCTGCTGAGGCTGTCCTTGAACCTGCAATCCTCCTGTCTCAGCCTCCCCAGTTCTGGGATCACAAGTGCGCGCCACCACACCTGGCTGTCTCAGCGCACCGAAAGGCACAAATGATAGTATGTTGATAGCATTTTTTGTGCACTTATATTTTCCATTTAATAAAATTTGAATCTTTGCCTATCAGCACATCCAGAGGACTCCCAAAAGAATATTTCAGTAAAGCAGAAAAAAAAACTGAACATTTGCTGGGTGTGGCTGCCCAAGCTTGGAATCCCAACATTCCGGAGGCTGAGATGGGAGGATCGTGGTTCGAGGACAGCCTCAGCTACTTAGTGAGACCCTTTGCAACTCAGTGAGACCCCATTTCAAAATAAAGTATAAAAAGTAGGTCTGGGGGTATAGCTCAGAGGAAGAATGCCCCTGGGTTCCATCCCCAGTACCACAATAAATAAACAAACAAACAAATAAATAAAGACAGATATGTTAAGGAGATATTACGACTTGTCTGAATAATGTCTGTAACAGTCAGTGTTGATCTGGGAGAATTTGCCTAATCTTCAGATTTAATATATGTCCATTGTAATATTTCAGCAATATTGTTAAGAAAGAATAAACCGTGATTCTATCTCCTAGGTTTAGAAGATGCTAAAATAGCAGGAGATTTTTTTGGGGTTTTCTGGTTATTATTTAGAAAGATCATAAACTTATTTGACAGGTGTTTCCCCTCATTTGAGAAGAGCTCAGCGTTCCTTTGGCAGGGACTTCATAGGAAGGAAAAGAGGGTGTGAAGTTGACAGCCGGAGAAATGTGGAAACAGGTTAAAAATCCCAGTGCCCAAGCTGCCCTCAGACTCACCGAATCACAGACAATAGGCAAGTGAACTGTTATAGCTATGTTTTCTTTTTTGTCTGTTTTTACAGTACTGGGGATGGAACCCAGGGGCATTCTACCTCTGAGCTACACCCTCAGCCCTATTTTTTATTTTTCATTTTGAAACAGGGTCTCACTGAGTTGCAAAGGGCCTCACTAAGTAGCTGAGGCTGGCTGTGAACCGCGATCCTCCTGTCTCAGCCTCCCAAATGCTGGGATTACAAGTGTGTGCCATCACACCTGGCTCTCTAGCTGTTTTTTTTTTTTTTAATACTTTGTTTACAAAACTAGGTGGGACCTTGGAGGGCTGGATTTGCCAAGGTGGGAAGCTTAACAAAATAGCCATGCCTGGATCTCACTCTAGACACGCTCAGATTTTCTAGAGGTAGATCTCACTGGTTTAAGGACATTCTTGGTAAAATTTGTAGCTCTCTGATCCATCTTTAGTTGATTTTTATATAGGGTAAGAAATGGGGTCTAATGTCATTTTTCTACATATAGAAAACCGATTTTTCCAGCACCATTTTATTTATTTATTTATTTATTTATTTATTTATTTATTTATATATTTTGTGGTACTGGGGATGGAACCCAGGGGCATTCTACCTCCGAGCTACACCCCTAGTCTATTTTTTATTCTTTAATTTGAAACAGGGTCTCACTGAGTTGCAGAGGGCCTCACTAAGTAGCTGAGGCTGTCCGCGAACCGCGATCCTCCTGTCTCAGGCTCCCGAATACTGGGATTACAAGCGTGAGCCACCACCCCTGGCTATAGCACCATTTATTGCAAAGGCTGTCTTCTCCGGTGTATGTTTTTGGCCGTGTGCAAGTATTTGTGTCACATTGAACGTCACAATGATGTAAAACTGCAACGCATGGATAAACATATTTATAAAAACGACATATTCCTGGTTCAGAGGGGCCTGGTGTTTCTACTCCCTGTCAGGGCATCAGTAGCCCAGTTGAGACAATGGGGAGACATTTCAACGTGGTGGAAAAAAATGACCCCCAGCTCAACAAAAAAAGGGTATCGAGAGGAAAGGCATGGTGTTCCCATCCTGGCAGCCAAACAGGACAAGAAGGCAGGGGAAAGGCCAACTCAGGGAGGGAGTGACATGGCGCAGGTAATTCATAAATAATAAGCAGGTAAGGGGTCCTCCAGGGAACACTGTAGCATGAGGCGAGGGAGTGAACCTGGCTCAGAACCCAGGCCGTTACTGTCCGCTGCGATTCCCAACTCAGAGCCCTTGCGCGGGAGTCTTACCTACGCAGCCCTCCCCGTCGGGCCTGCGCTGGTACCCGGGCCCGCAGATGCACATGTACGTGCCAATGAGATTCTTGCACTGCATTTGCTTCTCGGCACAGTCGTGTTTGCCCTCCTCACACTCGTCCTCATCTGGAAGGAACGTATAGTCATGAATTCATAAAAGAAGTTGCATTAAACAGTTACCTTTTAAGCAGAAAACAGTAGTAATGACAGCAATTTCCATCATCATCATCATCATCATCATCATTATTATTATTATTATTATTGTATTGGGGATGGAACCCAAGGGCATTATACCTTCTAGTTACACCTCCAGCCCTATTTTTTAGTCTTTTTTAAGTTTTTGAAACAGGGTCTCACTGAGTTGCAGAGGGCCTCGCTAAGTAGCTGAGGCTGTCCGCGAACCGCGATCCTCCCATCTCAGCCTCCCGAATGCTGGGATTACAAGTGTGTGCCACCACGTCTGGCTGTCTATTCCTATTACTGCACTGTTGGCCTTGCTTTCTCCCGTATTTGTTGGGCTCTGGAAACAAAATGAGAAGGAGGTGTTTAACCACCTCTGACCTCAGTGAAGACATTGCCCTCTAACACTTCTTCAGAAGCATGAATCTAATCTTGCCTTCCTTCTATTCCCTTCTTTAGAATTTTTTTTTTTTTTTTTTTTGGTGGTACTTGAAGATGGAACCCAGGGGCTTTCTACCTCCGGGCTATACTTCCAGACCTATTTTTTATATTTTATTTAGAAACAGGGCCTCACTACATTACTGAGAGCCTCACTAAGTAGCTGAGGCTGGCTTCGAACCTGTGTGATCCTCCCATCTCAGCCTCCCTAGTACAAGTGTGCCCCACCACGCCCGGCTCCTTCTTTTGGATTTTATATTCCTCTATTGAAGCATTTGTAATTCTTTTTGCCTAACTGAGCTAAAATAAAGCCTTCTGAGCTGAGAATTTTGAACTTTATTCTCCACACGATCAGGAGCTCCTACTCTAAGAAATCTCCCTACCCTCAAGCAAATACCCGTGGTGAAGCCATCTTAAAAGAAAAGGTGTCTGCTTGTTTAAGACTTGGTAGGAGCACATCAGCGCTCTCCAAGGGCCAGATCCATGATTACCCAGGGTTGTATAATACACCCTAGTCCAGTACTTCGGAAACTACAGGTGTTCGGTAAGCATGTTTAATGGACATGGGTTACCTTAAGGTAAGTTCCATGTGTTGCCCCATTCTTAGAATATGGTTTCCTTTAATGAGGGGGATTTCCTCTCTGTGTTCTTATATATATTCCTTCCTTTGTGTTCTCAGGTTATTTTAGACATATAACCCCTGTAGTATTTATCATACAGTATTATTATTGTTATTTATATCTTTGTTTCAACCTCATCATTTAGAGCTTCATGGGTCTGGGGAAATGTTTTCTTTCCTCTATATCTTTGCATCTTATGAGAGAGTAGCATCTCAGAAGGTAATGCACACTGATCTAATAAAGGATCTGCAGTGCAGCCCTCGACTTGATGGCTCTGCAAGCAACAGTTTAAGGAGAAAGGGCCAGTGACAACCTCTAAACCATCCATGGACTATGTGTGTTCCCAGTTCCCAGCCCTCCTCTACAAATGGAGAACCAGCTTACAGCACAAATAGCATCAGACCTTCTGGACTGGATAAGCCTGGACCTGAATATCTCACCTTTGCACATCCTCCTGTCTTCTCTCAAAACATATCCAGCAGGACATCTGCATTCGTATGACCCATAAGTGTTTACACATCTGAAGGCACAGAGGAGAGGATTCTGGGCGCACTCATTTATGTCTGCAGTAGAGGAAAGTAAAAAATAAAAGAATGGATCATGGACGTCAATAGAAACAACAAAAGGGTATCTACTCTGATCGAAAGATGAAATTGTCCTAAGTGCGTCTGGAGCAAGCAGTCTCTGCTTTCCTGGAACTTGTAAAATGGGTTTGTTATTTTATATTTGGGATAAGGAAGGTTAGCAGCACAATTCCAGCTTTTCTTTGGTGTCCTGGTGCAATTATTAATGGGTATTTAGGTGGATGAAAAATAATATGTTCACCCTACAGACTAGGGACTTTTCTCCAATTCTGGCTTGGGAGACTCAGGTTGGCCATTTGAAACTCCTTAGGGTTTGGGGATCTATTTTTGGCCCATTTAGACAAAGCAACTATGGTCAAACCAGAAGCCTCGAATATTGTCACTAAACCCCTTCCCTGTATAAAAAGTTTCCTGCGAGATAACAGTGAATCTTTTTGCCAAAGCAAACAGTGTTCCAGATCATCTTATACTGGCAGAGAGGCCTAGTTCAAGTAGAGGCCCAGGTTCTAGCCTTAGACAGATGGGAATGACTTTGCTATTAATGGACATCAGTGATTGTAGTAGCTTTCATTATTTGAAACCACATGGATGTGTCTTGGTTAGAAGAGGTCACCTCAATGACTCTGCTGCTCCTAAGACCAAAAGCAACGCTGCCTGGAACATGAGCGAGAGCCCAGATCGGGACAGAGTCACAGTCTTTAAAGACTTGACAACAACTTTGAAAATGGGTACAGATGGTCCCTATCTCTGATGGAGAGCTTACTTCAATACCCCGACCCCCAACTTCATTCCTAGGCCAGGAAATTCCACGTGAGAGTGTATCAGGTCACCTGAGGGTGCCGGGCCCCACTCTGGGTTTCTGATACAGTAAATTTGGGATAAGGCCTGAAAATTTGCACTTCTAATAGGTTCCCAGTGATGCTGAGGTGGCTATCTCAGGAACCTCTCTCTGAGAAGCCACTTTTCTAGACATTCCCTACACTTTTCTTCTCTCCATACATCCTACCAGGCACACTGATAGGGTCGTTTTCAGATGTTTTTATGGTTTTGGCAACCTCTTTTGCTGTGATTACCTCCAGATGGCTAACGGATATTAGTAGTTATCTTAGTGTGCAGATGTTTCTACAAAAAGAAAAGGAAAGAAGAAGAAGAAGAAGGAGGAGGAGGTGGAGGAGGAGGAGGAGGAGGAGGAGGAGGAGGAAGAAAGAGGAGGAGGAGGAGGAAGAAGGAGAAGGAGGAGGTGGAGGAGGAGGAAAAAGAAGGAGGAGGAGGAGAAGAAGAAAGATATCAGAGAAGACAAAGATAAGAGAAGAAAATAGAAAGTAATAAACGAGACAAAAACTGTATCTAAATATAAGTAATAGAAACATGCCAACCAGAACTGTGTGGTATACAGTGCGATTTATGCCATGAGCGTCTATCTCTCTCTTTGATATTATCGGCAGAGAGAAAGCCACACAGAGAAATGCCACAATGGCCATCAGACCCGGGTATTCTTTATTCTGTGTTGTATTTAATATTAGGGCTCATAATCAGCCAGCTGTCCCCAGGATCAGCACATCAGCAGCCACCTCTTCTGTGCTTAAGAGGCTTACCTTCACACGTCATCATGGGACCAGGCTCAAATCCCTCCACACAGGTGCATTCAAAACCTCCAATCACATTCTTGCAGGTTCCATTTCCGCAAGGATTGCCCACGGAACACTCGTCGGTATCTGCAAGTGACCATGAGTAGAGCCAGCACACATGAGCTGAGATTAATGGGCTTGGACTAGATAAGACCTTGCATCCTATCAGAGCCCTGTGACCTGCAATATCTTATTTGAGTCTCATCGTAGTTTTGCAGGAGAGGAATGTGCACCTCTTAACATCACAGGTTTCTGGTTGAAGTTTACCTCGCTCAGTGGCCGCAGTGAGAATATTTGAACTTTTAGCCCTTCTACTATCCTTCTATACATTCTTCTCCAGCCTACACGGCACTACATTATGAAGTAGAAGTCCTATGGGGTAGGTGCTCTATGGTTAAAACAGAGCTCCTATAAGCAGGCAGAAGTTTCTGCTTAGCTGAGTGTAGTGGTGCATGCTTGTAATCCAAGCATTTGGGAGGCTGAGACAGGAGGAATGGGGTTTGCAGTCAGCTTTAGCTACTTAGTGAGGCCCTTTGCAACTCAGTGAGACCCTGTTTCAAAATAAAGGATAAGCCGGATGTGGTGGTGCACGCTTGATGTGGTGGCGCACGCTTGTAATCCCCGCGCTTGGGAGGCGGAGACAGGAGGATCACGCAGGTTTGAAGCCAGCCATGCTGGCTTAAGAGTATAAAAAAGTATAAAAAATATAAAAGAATATAAAAAAGTATAAAAAATAGGTCTGGGAGTGCAGCCTGGAGGTACAAGGGGTTCCAAGAACCCCAGTACCACCAAACAAACAAACAAACAAACAAAATTAAGAACAAAAAATAGGGCTGGGGTGTAGCTCAGAGGTAGAATGCCCCTGGGTTCCATTCCCAGTACTGCAAAAAAAAAAAAAAAAAAAAAGAAAAAAGTTTCTGCTTGTTTGCAAAGAAATATGTCTCTGGTTTGGCCTACATTACATCACGCTACAGAAGCATGAGAGATTCCTGCCAGATATAAAATAGAAGACTAAACTTACGCAAAATAAGACCAGAGGTTAAACAGAATTAATACACTGGCTAAGATCAAGATTGGAGTAGATTTTCTCGATCCTCTTACAAGCAGATGGTTTACATTAAGGCAGAAGAAAGGCTAGGACAAAAATCTGTTTAGGGAATGACCTCTCTAAACAACTGTGGAGAGAAAACACATCTTACCAAGGAGATGTAAAGAATAGATATGCCTCCCTAACCCATCCACCTGGAAAGCTCTCTGTTTTGGGTTTTGACACATCCCTTGGCGAGCTTATCACCCCTTGGGAAAGGAAAGGTTTTAGAAATAACAGTGTTATGTCAGCAAACTAAAGCTCGGAAGAGCGGATTATCATTAGGGTCACATCTTATTTTGGGGTCCAGAAGTCAAAAAGCAAAGGCAGGGACATCCTAGGCAAGGAGGCTTGGTTTGCACATACGCAGTAGCACTAACTAAAGATTCCAGAAGGAAAACACTGACAGATGTGTCTTTGTTCTGCCATTAAATTGCGGTTCATAGTCAAGAGTATTATTTCTCCTTCAAGTTAATAAAAACGACAGTACTGCTGGGCATGGTGGCGCACGCTTGTAATCCCAGCATTTGGGAGGTGGAGACCAGAGGATCGTGGTTCACGGACAGCCTCAGCTACTTAGCGAGGCCCTTAACAACTCAGTGAGACCCTGTTTCCAAAAAATAATAATAAAAGATTAAAAAATAGGTCTGGAGCCAGGCCTGGTGGCGCACGCTTGTAATCCTCACGCTTGGGAGGCGGAGACAGGAGGATCTCACAGGTTCAAAGCCAGCCTCGCTGGCATAACAGACCCTGTTTCCAATTTTAAATAAAATATATTAAATAAATAAAATATTATACAAATAAATCAATCAATAAAATAAAATAAAATATTTAAATAAAATATAAAATAGGTCTGGGAGTGTAGGCCAGGGGTAGAAGGGTTCCATCCCCAGTACCACAAAAAAAAAAAAAAAAAGAAAAGAAAAAAATAGGTCTGGGAGTATAGTCCAGAGGTAGAAAGGTTCCATTTCCAGTCCCACCAAAAAAAAAAAAAAAAAAAAAAAAGACAGTATCAAGTTAGGTTAATATTATTTCTCCTGTAAGTTAGAGTCCAAGGATAATTAGAAATAAGTTAGTTCATCTGCATAAGTTTACATTTCAAGGCCTAGAAGGGCTAAAGAACTTGCTTAAGCTCCTACAGGCACACCTGGAACTGAATCCTCAAACCCTGCTCCCTTGTATAAAAAGTCTTTCTTGGGAATAGGGCACAGGGGATTAGACTCAGGGGCATTCTACCTCTGACCTATACCTCAGCCTTTTCTAATTTTTATTTTTAAACAGAGTCTCACTAAGTTGCTGAGGGTGTCTCTAAGTAACTGAGGCTGGACTTGAACCTGTAACCCTCCTGTCTCAGCCTCCCAAGCATTGAGATTACAGGCATGCCCTACCACAGCTGGCTGAAAAGCCACTTTTTAGCTTACACAGACAAATCCTCAGCACTCTGTCACTGTCCACTAAGGTTACATGGAATAGCTCCAAAATCACGTGCTTGGATTTAACTTGCAGCGAATGCAGATTAAGGGTCAAAGTTTCACCAGAAGGGCCATTCTTTTAAATTTTAATAAGAGGATTAAAGCAGCAGAAATTTATGCTGGGTATACGGGTTTTCATGTTACTAAATGTATAAAACCGAGATGAGTTTTGTATTTTATATATTAAGAGAATAAATCCCATTGCCATTTTTTTTAATATTACAAAGATTTTCATCGTGGCACTGTTTTTTTTCCCCCCCAGTATCTCTTAAGACATGTCCAGTGTCTAGTTCCCCAGCAGACCGAAAGGTCCCTGCAAGGAAGAGCCTCCTCTGCTTGGTTGACATCAGCAGCCTCTGAGCCGAGCACCGCGTCTGGCCCACAGTGTGGTCCAGCCGGTATTCTATATGAAGGATAGATTTAAAAAAAACAAAAAATGTGAAGTCCTACCTTGGAAGTTATACTTCCTAGTGTGAATGCTAGCTCAACTTGTAGTTTATAAAATCCCAAACGGAAGAAGCTGACTTAATACTCACCCACACACTCGTTCCCCTCGAGAATGTAACCAAAGGGGCACTCGCAGCGATAGGACCCGTCAGTGTTGATGCACTGGCCGTGCTTACAGACGTCGGGTTCTTTGCACTCATCCATATCTTAAGAAGGAATAACAAAGGCATTTTCCTTAATGCGGAAGATAATCTGCGGCCATCGCAGTATTCAAAAAATGCGTGTTTGTATCACCGAGTAATTGGTACCCGAATGAGATAACAGGAAAGTAGAGCTTAGTTGTTGAGTCATAAAAGGGCCAAGAAGAAGCCAGCTAAGGATGCCGAGGAGTGCTGGGAATCCAGCGCTCGCCACTCACCAACTGCCGAATCGTCAGGACCCACGATGATCCCACTTCCGTAGGGGCAGATCTGGCGGAAGGCCTCTGCGGGGAGACACGGGCTCATGAATAGACGGGCCAGTGGCAATTAGACACCGCTCCTCCCCAAGCACCTTGTGGCAGACAGATGGCCACGTGCTACGTGTGCTGAGAAATAATGAACAAGACAAGCCCACAAACCCGGGGAGGTTAACGGGACTCCCGAGGATATCGTGCCTGCTCCTTTGGGCATCTCCGATTCCTCACATAATTAAAAAGAAAAGAACTACCTAACTCCTAAGCAATGGTGATTTTTAATGAACATTCTAATTAGACTTATAATTAAATTGCCCCCATCGTCTTTATTTCATGGCTAGCGTGCCTACGGGACGGCACAACGAGAAATAAAGACGGCAGACGTACCATCGGGCTCGGTGGGGCACAGCTCGCAGGGATCCCCCCAGCCTTCTCCCTTCAAGGCACAGCAGCATTCCTGTTTGGAGTGATTTCTGGATTTGGGCGCTGAACACTTCCCTCCTTCAAACTTCGCGTAACAGTAGCTCATTCGCAAATCTGCAGCAGAAATTCACGATACCTTTGTTACTTTCCTCCTGAATCTTTATTGTGTATCAGTGGGTGGGTGGGCGGGAAGCAATTCGCCATGTCTGGTGGGTTTTTCCCTTATCTCCATGGCAATACTCTTCGAGGGACTGTAATAGTGATGGAACTGAGATGTCCGGCCAGGGTAACTTGTAGTAAAATCTGATGAACAAATCTATGTGGCTTTTTTTTCCCCTCCACAGTACTGGGGATGAAACTCAGGGGTATTCTACTTCCAAGCTACACCCCAGCCCTGTTTTTTATTCTTTATTTTGAAACACGGTTTCACTGAGTTGCAAAAGGCCTCACTAAGTAGTAGCCGAGGCTGTCCTCAAACCACGATCCTCCTGTCTCAGCTTTTCATATGCTGGGATTACAAGCATGCGCCACCACGCCCGGCTCTATGTGGCTTTAACTTTATTATTATTATTTTTTCTTCAGTCAAATGATCAAAATAATCTGATGTGAATAATAAATTCCAACACTGTCGCTTTTGAAAACTGACACCCATTAGTGACTTCAGGACTGGAACACTCAGAGATGGAATGAAACCTTCACAAGATCCCTCCAGAGACGTGCTTGCGTGGGTTCTGTGCAACACAGAGTGAGCTAGGGTGAGGAAGCCCTCTCGTGCAAGAGAGCTAGACCATGGGACCAGTATTTACTGTGATATCCCATGTTCATGGATTCTGTGCCCTCTAAACCCTGGAACCAAAATGAAATCCCCGATTCACAGGCATCAAGAAAACAACGAAATGGAAATGTGTGGACTACGGAAAATACAGCACAAGGGTCAGTCCTCGAAGCAGCGATACCCGGAGTCGTTAGACACCAAAGACAAGTGAGGCTCTCTGCATAGTCACACACACATGGACACATAGCCACTTCAGAGTTTAGTTCAACAGAGGGAGGAAAGAAAAATAGCAATTCTACTCCTATCGGTGGGTAGGAATAGAATAATCTTTCTTTCAAAAAAATATTTGTATATCCTGAAGATTGACTCTTTTCTTGGTGACTCCCAGAAAGACAGGATCTCTTTCCTATGAAACGCTCCAATGTTGCATGACATATGTTTTGGAAACTGACTTTCCCATTTCTTAGAGTGTAAATTGGGTGGCTCTCAGGAGTGAGCTCATCCAGAGGTCTGGAATGTGTTTTCCTTCAAATTCGACTTCCAAGGCCTTGCACAACGCCTCGCTCATTACACAGAGGCTAACACCTGCAGGTTGTAAGGAAATGGCTTTCATAGCCATTTTGTATGATTCTCTTTCTTTAGTTCTGAAGATTTCTGCTTTCTTCCTTCCCTCCCACCCCTCCCATCACTGTTTCTCCACCCCAGGAAGCACATTGTCATAGCTGCCTGTGCGTTTCTGTTAAGGCAAAGTCACCAGCTTTAATTTCAAAATATAAAAAATAATGGAGGTGCCAAAGATCACAGAGTAAAAGTATGAATAAATTTAAATGAATGCAATGTAAAAATCTATCTACCTACCTATCTATCTAATCATCTACTTACCAATCCAACTCTGTGCACCAAATTCAGCTGGCTCCCTCATGAATTTGATCGAGTCTTCATGAATACTAACTCTTCCAGATAAATCATATTTTAAGATTCCATTCCACTTCTACATTTGTTGTACCTAAGTCCTAGCAGGCCCCTTTCAATGAATCACCCTTTTGAGGTCAACAGCAATAAAATTCAGTCCCCTCCTGCACCATATTCTGCTTGTTTTACTTTGTTGGGAAACTTTAGGGTTTAACAAAATTTCATTTCTTGAAGGACATATTTTGAAATCCTTTATTCTTTAAGTTATTAGTCACATACAGTTCTTTGTATTCACCCATGCTGATTTTTTATTACTGATGCCTACAACTATCTCTTTTTTTTTTCTTTTGGTAATGGGTATTGAACCTCTCATTTTGAAATAGGATCTCCGTAGGTCGCTGAGGGCCTTGCTAAGTTGCTGAGGCTGGCCTTGAACCTGTGATCCTCCTGTATTAGTCTCCCAATTACTGGGAATATAATCGTACATCACCACACATGGCTTACAGCTGTCTTAAGATACAATCCAATGACTGTTCACAAAAAAGTCTCAATAGACATATTAAAACTTAATTCTCTCTGCTGTCTCCTCTTTGTAGTATTTCTTTTAAACCTCCTTCATTTATGTTGCACTCCTAGTGTGTTAAAATTCTCATTCTCTTTGCCTTCGACGGATTGATTGTTCCAGATCCTGGTCCTATCTCCCCCACACCACTCTGCCCCCACCCAAATCTTAGATCTAGACAGACACTTAAATGCATAAAGTTCCAGGTCAGTCTGAACGACAAATTCCCTTCCCTGGAGTTTGGAAGTAAGAGCGGCTCATTTACACCTGGGTCTCCGGGGCCAGCACCTGAGTAACATGGCAGTTGCTGCTTCCAAAACATAATCTATGGGTCTGAGAAATTTGCTCCTTTTTGTGGGCAATAGAAGTCTGACTTCTAATTTGTCATCATATAAAAACAAATCCAGGTTTTAATTTCCGGGCTCCAGCAAAATGTGTGCTGAGGGAGAGTTGCTTTAGCTTGCAGTGAGTCCCTCGAATTGGTACATTAATCTGAGGTCTTTGCACGGGGAAAGTGAGCTCAGCTCACACGCCTATTTTAACGAGGGCTCACTTGGCTGCCTGTTTCCCAGACCATCTGCAAAGAGCCCTTTCTGACCTCAGAAATGTCTTCAGAACTACGAAAGAAAGTCTTTTCCTGCCTGCATTCCTCAATCCTGGCTCTGCCTTCTGGAGCGGAGCATGTGGCAGGGCTGCTCACAGCTGGTCTGCTTCTTCCTGCAGTGTTCGCTTGCTCTGGGACGGGCCAGTGCAAATTGAATTAATAGCCTCTGAGTTTCCTCTGGCCTGCCACATGGGCAGATTCACACCTGGCTTCTTGCTGCTTTCTCTCTAAGCTCGGGCCAAGCCACAGAAATAAGGGAGCAGGAGTTTGAATGTATCTGGCTGGTCTGTGCCATGCAGATAGAATATCTACTTGGATCAAGCTGCACCCCATTCACCACCCAAAAGATCAATGTGGACCTCCGATAGTGGGCTCTGATATTCTCTCATGTACTGGCAGTGGCTCTCAGTTCTCTCTCTTTCATATTTCTAAAACGGCCAGTTGAAAATAAAAAGTTAGCTGGGCATGGTAGCGCATGCTTTTAATTCCAGCATTTGGGAGGTTGAGACAGGAGGATCGTGGTTCCCAGACAGCCTCAGCTACTTAGTGAGGCTCTCCGCAACTCAGTGAGACCAGGTTTCAAAATAAAGAATAAAAAATCAGGCTGGAGGTATAGCTCGGAGGGTTCCAAGGGTTCCATCCTGGGCTCCATCCCAGTACAGAAAAAAAAAGAAAAGAAAAGTAAAGAAAAGAAAAAGTTAATTGGAATAATAAGACCACAGAGGAGTCAGAAACTAACAAAGCTTTGCTTCAGGCTAAAATATATATATATATATATATATAATCAGCAAGCCAAATTTTATTTTACTTTTGTTTTAAATTTTTTTTTTGTGGTACTGGGGATTGAACCCAAGGGCATTCTACCTCCAAGCTCTACCCTTGGTCCTATTTTATTCTTTATTTTGAAATGGGGACTAAGTTGCAGAGGGCCTCATTGAGTAGCTGACACTGTTCATGAACTGATTCTCCTGTCTCAGCCTCCCAGATACTGGGGTTACAAGCGTGCGCCACCATGCCTGGCTTCGAACCCAATTTTCGAATCTTAAATGATATCTAGTACCTCTTATTTGGTAATATAGAAGTAAAAACAAAAATACACACACACACACACAAAAAAAAAAAAAAAAAAAAAAACCCTAACTCAATACCAAGAGCAAATATATACATGTGTTTGTGGATTGCCTATACCCAGAAATCATTAAACCAGTTTGTATAAATGTATATCCACTGAACAGCTATATTGTTTAGAAATATTTAAACAGTTTTTGGCACTTAATTATGCGTTGTGTCATGTTTAAATCCAGGCTGTTTTTGATTCTTTTTGTTTTGTTTTGTTTTGTTTTGTTTGTTTGAAAAGCAACCTGGCAAACCCTTTAACTTCTTTACTGAAATAGTTGACAAATATTATTCCTGAAAATGAACTCTGTTCCGGCAAGAATCCTAGATACTTTAAATAAGCTTTTCTGGACCCTTCTGGGGCCAGATAGAAAGTCTAGGTTTGTGCCTGCATTTATTTATTATGAAACAGTCTCCTGCTTCAGGGGCAAGGAATACCTAGCTGGGCTCCCCCAGGCTTTGGAGTTCCCATGGCTCCTGGAGCTCTCCCACTGGTGGGCTAGTCAGCCTCTGTGTTCTCAGGGGGAGAGAAAGGTTTAAGTGCCAGGACAGTTATATCAGCAATCATACATTAATGGGTGAATTTTTAACTTTAAGAGTAAAAATGAACCTTCTGACATGTGGTAACATTAGAACTCTGTGTGAATAAAAAAACCCCTCCATCTTCTCATTTACAAAGAATCAGAGCTTTGTCATGTTTAAGATGGAAGACCTTGACAGATGAAGACGGAGAGTAAAAGTACGCAGCCTTCCAGGGCATGTACCTTGGCACCTTCTTCCGGTTGATGACAAGGAGAACCCTTCGGGACACAGACATTTGAAGCTCCCTTCGGTGTTGCTGCACGTACCCAGGGCACAGATTTCTGGCTCTTCCACACACTCATCAATATCTAAAAGAACAACACAAGTCAAAGCCAAAAACAATGGAGACACCATCGGGCACCAAATGCAAAATGTGGAAAAATGGAGGCACTGAGTTTCAAAACTCTTCCAATAATGAAGCTATGTTCCTGTATCCTAATGTCGTGAGCTGGGTCTCTAGGTTGTGACGACTTTTTAGAAAGGTCTTTCAACAGTTCTTGCTGCAAAAATGGAATCTGTGTCTTCTAAGAGGTGCAATTCTAAATCTCTCTTACCCAGACTGAGTGGCTTGCTAATGAAAAAAATTGGAACACCACCCTAGGCTAGGACAGAGACAAGAAACTCTACTTCACCACTGTACAGTGAGCAGAAATCATTTCTCTCCTCTGCCATGGGGACAGAAGCAGGGTTTCTCTCAACGCTAAGCAAGTGCTTTACTACTGAGTCTCATTCTCAGCTCCAGTAAGCAGAATTCTCACACTGATCTCATTGTGAAATCTAGGGTCTTGAACCAAATCTATTTCCCTCAAGTTATCCAAGGAGATTTTCCCAATATCCCAGATTATAGCCTCAAAAGCCTTTCAAAAGGACACTAATACTGATGAAAAGAAACTCAGTCCCAGATAGTAAAAACTGAAGACGTCACAGAACCTGCAGGTCCTAATTCATTTGCAGGTTAATTTTTCTAAAGACACAAAAATATCTTTCTTGTAAAAGCTATTTTTTCTTTTATTATATAGACAATAGGAACTCAATATGTTTTGATTGTGGCTTATTTTCTTTAGAATATCAATATATCTTGGTTCCTGTAAAGGGTGATCTGTGGTGAATTCTGAATGGCTTGGGTCACCACTTTACCTGGGAGAGTCCCAGCTTATGCCTGTTGGCCCTATTTTTTTTTTTCAGAACTGGGGACTGGACTCAGGGACATTCTATCTCCGAGCTATACTCTCTGCCCTATTTTTTCATTCTTCATTTTGAAACAGGGTCTCACTAAGTTGTGAAGTCCCTCACTAAGTAGCTGAGTCTGGCCGAGAACCTGCGATCCTCCTGTCTCAGCCTTCCAAGTACTGGGATTACAAACATGTGCCACCATGCCTGGCTTCCTATTTCATTATTATTATTATTATTATTATCATCATCATCATCATTATCATTATTGTATTATTATTTGGGGTACTGGGAATGGAACCCAGGGGCATTCTACCTCCATGCTATACTCCCAGCCATATATTTTATTTTTTATTTTGAAACAGGGTCTCACTGAGTTGCAAAGGGCCTCACTAAGTAGCTAAGTCTGTGAACCTTGATCCTCCTGTCTCAGTCTCTCAAATGCTGGAATTACAAGTGTGTGCCACCACGCCCAGCCCTATTTCATTATTAATAGTGCCCCTTTGCATTTTCAAAATTGCTTAGTTTTTTCAATAAATTATACGATCACCCTGCTTTGGGAAAAAGTATGGCCACTCTGTTCTAACAAATCCACTCATCCTCCTGAGTGTAAGCAAGAATCTGCAGTGAAAACAGTTCTAATTTGAAACTTCTGAGCCATACTATTTTTGTGGAAATATTTTTCTAAAAAAATATTAAATAGTTCTTGTATAACAGGACTCTGTTTTCACATATTTGTGCAAAGTTCTACTCACACCAAAATGCATTTGCATTACATGACTTTATTTCCAAAAGATCCAACTAAGGAAAAATTAAGAAATTAACCCCATTATTGACTTCATATTAGAAATACCACAGACAGATATTGCAGAGATATCTAGAAAGTGATCATCTTCCTAAACAACGCAAAATCAGCTTGTCCATCGTCCCACCAGTAGGTCGTATTTATAACTGTGTCCTGGCCTTTGTGATTTATTAAGGATTGTAAACCGCGTCTGATTGAATTACCTCATTCCCACACTCCCTGCGCCCTCCACCCAACCTCTTCTTGAAGGAAAAGTTAACTCCTATAAAAACACTCAAGCATTTCTTTCCGTTGTTGTCTTTGTCATTATTGCTATGATTCTTTTTCCTTAGAGTAGAAATTAGTCTTTAGGAGCCAGTTTCTAAATGATGGGAATGAATATTGCGGGCACGGTACACTGATCAACCATTAGGAAGTCATCTTTTCCTTCCATATGTCTATTCCATTCATCTTAGGGGAATTGTGCATTAATCAAGGAATAAGTATAGCCAATTTTAATCAAAGTAAAATCACACTTTTAATAAACTGCATTTAGATTTACTTTTGATAAAACATTTCAACTTAAAATATAACCCCTTGACTGTGATGTAAATTACATATGTAATAAAATTTTTCCTTGGCAATATTTAAGATAGGGAGGAGCCACAGTCATCGTGGATGAGACGCAGAACTATATAAAAGCAGGGGCATGAACTGGATAAGTTTTTGAAAACGTATCCAACCTTAATGCATTGCTGCATATGTTGAGATTAAAGGAACTCAATTACTAAAAAATTTGCTGGAAATTTTTTTGTAATAGCACATCTATATTGCTCTATAGGTGAAAACAATATAAACACATTTTGTAACTATTTTTATTAAACCTTGAATGTGGTCATATAAAGTTTTTAACTGGATTCAGAGACTACTTTTAGCTATAAACTAGTGTCAGTTCAAAACATGTAATTAGATAGATTGAACACAGCAATTTTTTTTTTCAGTACTGGGGATGAAACCTAGGGGCATTCTATGTCTGAGCTACACCCCCAGTCTGATTTTTTTTTTATCCTTTATTGTGAAACAGAGTCTCATTGAGTTGCTGAGGGCCTCACTAAGTAGCTGAGGCTGTCCATGAACCACGATCCTCCTGTTTCAGCCTCCCAAATGCTGGGATTACAAGCGTGCACCACCACGCCCGGCTAGGACATTTTTATAAACTGTATAAAAGCACAGTGGAGAACAGTCAGGGTCATATTACTAGACATATGCACAGAAAAAAATAACACATCTTATTCATCTAACTTCAATGAGCTGTTCTTGTCTTGCCAGGATGAGACCATAAGTCATGCCCTCTGACCCCAGATTTTTTTTTTTTAAATAAAGTATTCCAAAACGGAAACACCATCACAAAAATTCTGATTGTGGTAATTCTAGCGTGATGCCCAAACAAAACTCTTTTCCAAACACTAATAGTCCTTCTACCTTCACACTTGTCATTCTGCAAACTGTATCCAGGTGGGCAGATACATCTGTAGGACCCATCCAAGTTCTGACAGGTTCCCGGTGCACATTTTCCAGGTTCTAGGACACATTCGTTGATATCTGCGAAGAAAAGAGAAAGAGGTTCCCACTGGCCTGATTTCCATTGAGCAATTCAAATGAAAAGAAACTGGAATATATATATATATATATATATAAAAAACCCAAACATAAATCTAATTAAAGTTCACAAAATTCTACCAAGAAGAAAAAGAAATAATTCAATAAAAACAAACCTCCTGAGCATCCCAAAGTGTGCAGTACAACCACGGTATTTTATTCTACTTGCCACAAATGAAATATTTCTTGGAAAACGCACCTTGTAAAAAGTCAGTGAGTATGAAGATTTTAAGGACACTCAAAAGACAATATGGGCTTGCTACCAAGGTTTTAGAATGAAAAAATTTAAAAGGGGAATTGCAGTTATTCAACTGTTAAATTTAACAGTTTGTGTTTCTGTAAGTATAACTTAATTAAAATAAGAACATAAATGGTTTTTTTTTTTTTTGTGGTACTGGAGTTTCTGGAAGCCCTTCTACCTCAGGACTACACTCCCAGACCTATTTTATACTTTTTTATATTTGGAAACAGGGTCTTTTAAATCAGCGCGGCTGGCTTCGAACCTGCACGATCCTCCTGTCTCCGCCTCCCAAGCGCGGGGATTACAAGCGCACGCCACCACGCCTGGCTCGAAGGCAAATATATTAAGTGATATTTGCATGTATGAAGCTCACTGCCATGCGTAATTATAATGCACCAATAGAAGTTTACAAAATAAAGTCTCTTTGGGCACCGTTAGTATGGCTCCACTCTGCCCTTTTTCTTGGGTTTCCAGAGGAAGGGTTGGAACGGGGCCTGCCTGACTTTGTGAATGGCATCAGGAGCACTGTCTCCAGGGCTCCCCGCACTCACCCACACAGGTCCTCCCATCCGGAGCCACCTCGTAGCCCTCATTGCATTGACACTGGAACGATCCTACTGTATTGATGCACTGGCCATTTCTGCAAAGGTTCCCATTTCCAGTCGCACATTCGTCAACATCTGCCAAAAGAAAAAAAAATAAAATCTTTGGTGTTATTAAGAAAATATCAAAATCCCAGCAATACTTATTCTGCATTCAGTGGCCTTCGTGGGCTCAGCCAAAAACAAGAAATTGCAATGAAGGTCTGGTGTGTTCTAATGGCCTATCCTTAGGCACCTATTCAAATCAAACAAGATTACATCCTTGTTATGCCTAAGATGGCACATGTTGAAAGTAAAGCAGCGGGCACGCTGAAGAGGATGCCAAGGACAGAGAGCAAGGTAACGCCAGCTCTCCCTGGGGACTCACTGCTGCCCACGCACCTATGCAGTCATTGTTGTGAGACAGGATGAACCCGTGATTGCAGCGGCAGTTGAAGGAACCAATGGTGTTTCGGCACGTTCCATTCCCACAGGCGTCCCGTTCACATTCGTTTATGTCTAGAGGAAGAAACAACGTAATAAAACATATCTATTAGCTGGGAAAGTAGTTACATGGTCGCTGGAGTCAAAGAGCATTGTGGGATACACAAAGTCTCCTAGGTAGGCTGAATTTTTTTTGTTTTATAGGGATGAAACCCAGGGGCATTCTACCTCTGAGCTACACCCCCAGCCCTATTTTTTTAATTCCTTTTTATTTTTGAAACCGGGTCTCACTGAGTTGCAGAGGGCTTCACTAAGTAGCTGAGGCTGTCTGCAAACCGTGATCCTCTGGTCTCAGCCTCCCGAATGCTGGGATTACAAGTGTGTGCCACCACGCCCGGCTGGCTGAAAACTTTTTGAAGCTGGTATTAGTTTGATCAGAGGCAGCTCCCTATGAGAAATCATGATGTAGGCTCCGCATTTTGGGAGTCAATCATTTCCTGGGTTGGCACACAAAGGAAGGCAAGCTAAGGACATGAGAATTGGATGAGAATTATTTTATTCTATTTGCCTCTTGAATTCTCCACCCTTGACACGTTTCTCAAATATTTTCCCTTCAAGATGGAAAAAACTCTGTGTGAATCTGGGTCTTTGGCAAACGTCAACTTTTTGGACTCTCACTTCAAAATACCAAAAAGCAGTGACTCACCTGGCAATCAGCAACAAAATAACTGAGCTTTCTTGCTACCCTGCCACTTCAGATAGCTTTTGCTTTTCCCCAGTCACCCCTAAAAATACACAACTCACACCAGTGATGACTTATCTCTCCTTACGGACTACCCTACGGTGACGGTGCTTAATTTTTACTCTTTTCATACTCTCCCGCATTGCTATTGGTCTTTTTTTTTTTTTTTTATTGGTCTGTGAGTTTTCTCTTTGGCAATTTTGTGAAGCTATCCTGGCCCCATAAATGTTTTTGCATCAAGCCGGGCGTGGTGGTGCACACTTGTAATCCCCGCACTTGGGAGGCTGAGACAGGAGGATCTCGTAGGTTCAAAGCCAGCCCCAGCTGGCTTAAGAGACCCTGTTTCCAAATAAAAAAATATAAAATAGGTCTGGGAGTGTAACCCGGAGGTAGAAGGCCCCTGGGTTCCATCTCCAGTATCACCACCAAAAAAAAAAAAAAAATGTTTTTGCATTTCACCGCAGTGGCTAGCATCTTTCTTACAAAGAGGGAGTGCACATTTGAATTAAAGAGGAAATAAAACATTAAACAGAAAGAAGCTGGATTCAAATTCAAAGAGCACGGTGAGGAGGAGGAGAGAGGATGAAGGAGAGATTTAGCAGTGCCTTTCCTTTCTAGTCCTGGACATGAAGAGAAATTATCTGTGATCCCGAACCAGGAAGCGACTACTGACACTAAAGCAATTCTAATGAGCGTGTGGCTGAAGTCTGCGTCCAGATGTATCACGATGCCAGCAATCAGGATTCATCTGGATTCATCCTTAGCCAAGCTGGTGAAGTTCTTTATTAGGACACATTCTTTGTTTAGGAGGTTCCGGAAAGTTCCATTGGAAAAAAGAGAGAAAAATAGTTGGGCAGTGTTTTGTGGCTGTCCAAGGGTTAGCTGCCCAGAGATGAGCCCGCTTGGTTCTGCTCCTGGTAATTTAAAATGTATTATTGTACTGGAGAAGACACAGCTTTATGAGAATGTTCTCCGGTAAGGGAGCTCGTGATAGCCCAAGGCAAAGCAGTTTCAACACTGCTCCGTTGGTTGGTTGTCCAGTAGTGAAATTATTTCATTATCTGAAGGTCCCCCCAAAGACTTAATGGATGTTGCTTTAAAGGAGAGAAAGAATGAAGGGAAAGTGAGAAAATGATTCATTACATATTTGAAGTTTATTCTGAGTCAGCATTCTGATGGTACTGAAACTGAGGAAGAGATTTAAAATCTCGAGCTCTTTTTCCACTAGGGGAAAAAGAAAGTTTCTTTTCTTTTCTTTCTTTTTTTTTTTCCCCAAACTTTTGTAGGATCTGCAAATTTGCCTTTCAGGATTTGGTTCCTATATAGAACTTTCTCAAAAAATGGTCATATTCAAAAGCTGAGGTCTTTCAATAATGTGAACCTTCATAAGTATTTTTAAAAAATCAAATCGGCTGTTAATATTAATATATATTTTTTTGTGGTACTGGAGGTGGAACCCAGGGGCTTTTCTAGCTCCTATTTTATGCTTTATTTGGAAACAGGGTCTCACTAAGTTACCGAGAGCCTCACCAAGTAGCTGAGGCTGGCTTCGAACCTGTGCACTCCTCCTGTCTCAGCCTCCCAAGCGTGGGGATTACAAGCGTGCGCCACCACACCCAGTGTACATTAAGGTGCGGCTTGTGTGGCCTAGCATGAATAAATCTTGCATGAAGTTCTGGGTTCAGTATCAAGAAATACATTAAAAAAGAAAAAAGAATAGGAAATAATAAAAGGTTTTTCATTATTTTATGTGGATCATATTGAAAATGGCATACATTCAGACAGTGCTTGGTGCCCTCCCCCAGTTACCTGTGACAGGCTACCAAAGAGCAAGGAAGAGGTTTATTATGTTTACACTCCCAAAGATCAAATGGGGCGTCACCATTGCCCACTTGCCCTTGCTTTTATTTTGTGAATGGCAAAACAATTGCAGACATATTCAGCTACAAGTGGATTTTTCAAAAAGATACGAAAAGAACGACACCTTGATCATCAACACTTACCCAAACACATTGTTTGATCAGCGTTTGTTTTAAAACCAGCATGGCAAAGACAGTAAAAGCTTCCCACTGTGTCGATACACTGCCCGTGGCTGCATATATTGGGGATTTCTTGACATTCGTTTCGATCTGGAAACAAAGAGCATCTTCAGTGGAAACTCACAAGAGCAAAGCCTAAGGTATAACTTACACCTGGAGAGTTCTCGGGAGCAATCCTGGCGCCAAACCGGAGTGGTGAAGCAGAAGTGTTGTGGCATTAATTTATTCTCTCCTCAAATTTGGTTAAAGCTTACTTTCAGGCCGTGTTAATGACACACAAAACAGTGAAAACCGGGCGCTAATTAAAAAATGTTCTGAAAGAGGAGAAAATGTGGAGGCAGGAGAGGGGAGAGCAGTTCAAGCGGGGAGGCGTTCTATTGGGCCATCTGCCTAAACAACACCCCAGATTGGAATTAACTGAAGCCTTTTGTCTAGTCGAGGTTTGGTGCTGCAAATGGCAGACATTTCGTGGCTTCCTCTGGACATTCATATCAGAGAGCTTTAACCACTCTAGTTGCTAAAACCGAGTTTTCCCTTCTGGACAACCCCTGTTTTCTCGAGTTCAAGTTCCACCTCGTAATTTCCTCTCATCTAATCACGCCTGCGTGTCCACAATGGTTCATTTCCGCACCTGCCAGTCCTGACCATGTTTCTTTCTTCCTACTTATATTATTCAAAGGAAATCCTTCTCATTTAACTCTGTTAGTCCCTCGGCTCTTAATTATATTTATAATCAACGGAATCCTTGCTGCTCTCCTGAAATCTGAGGATCTGAGTGGAGAATTTAATAGAATTAACAAATGATATGCATTCCTTACTTATGTCTAATTTTTGAAAGCTTTCTAGACTTTCTGTTTACAGGAAGTGTAATTTGAAGGGCACCGTTCTATCCTGATTTTTCAATGTCACAAATGAAAACAGGCTGCCATCTTTGCCGTAGATGGTATAGATCATATGAAATCCTGCTCTTACCTGAAAATCCAGATTATTTGACTGCTTTGTCTGCTGAGCACACAATAATTGGGAAGGGACACTTCTCGCTCCATAGAGCAACCTTTTTCTGCCCTAGGACAGGTATCTCCTCCATTTCATTTGTTCCGGATGCCATTTTTATAAAAACCAAGAGAGCTGATGAATGACCATACCATTTAGAGGTCTCAAATAAGGTTAAAAGCATCATTAATAGGGAAATTGAGAGTGAGTGGCTCAGGGGCTACAGCTAGCTTGTGATGAGATTCTAGTTAACAAATTATGCTTATTCTCATTTGAGAAAGTGAACTTAAAATGTGCAAACCGCTTCCCAGGATGGGCAGAGGAAATCAGTTTCCAGTCCCAATTCTAGTGACTGGTAGTATGAGATCTTGGAGTGTGCGGGGGACCAGATCTGTATCACATATGGGTCCCCCAAGGAAACAGAGCACAGAGGATCTTCTTAGGATGAGATTCTCAATTAATTTTTTTATTGTCCTACTTTATGATGGTTGAAAATGAAAAGAAGAAAAGGAAATATGACAAATTTGGAGGCTCTACTGGTAAATCAAAAAGTTCTCATCTTAGAGAACTTATTGTGAAGTTCTCATTGTACCTCAAAACCAGAAAAGTAAGTTTCTATAAGCCCCAGGATTTGAACCCCTGGGAGATTATGTTTGAGATTGGGACAGGGGGTTTGACTGGGCTACTAAGGGAAAAATCCCAGTCAGCACCACCAGAAAGTAGTTGGGGAAAAAATGGTTCCTGTCTTTAGCCAGAAAAGAGACTTGAGAAGCAGGTGGGGTACGCTATCCACTCCTGAGGTCACCCTGAGCTCAGCCATCTAGTTTTCTCCAATCTCTAAATATTGTGGGTGCTAGGGCCAGCTGCGATCCAGGGTGTAACTGATGCACTTATGAATTCAAATAAAAAATCATAGAGTGGATAGAAAGTTTTAGTTCTTTTCATTTTAAACACAGGCAGGGAGGAGTCCCTTGCAACATGTCTAAAAACTGCTCAGTAGAGGACAGCAATTAAAGATTTTCAAAAAAATTTTTAAGTGATATATAGACAGAGATACTTCCGGAATGAAATCTTCGACCCTGGAGGATGAATAGTTATAAATCTCAAATATATTATTTTTCTTCAAAGAATTTCAATGAATGAGGTCAATGGAACTTTGGGCTACAAAATAGACTCCTCAGCCACAACGTTTATCCTGGTAGCACCAAGTATATTTTCTGTATTTAATATTCTACAAGAAAATATGAAAGGGTTCAAGCCCAAGCAGGCTATGGCTGGATGTCGTGCCTTGAGCTATAAATACACCCCATTTTATGCCTGAGTATGAACTGGAGCTAAATGACACATTCTATATTATCAGAAATTCTTTATTTTGACTGGATTTATTTCACCCAGTTCCAAAGAAATAGAAATTAAGAGTAAAATGCAGGGAAGTGGTATCAGTGCCAAGTTTCAGTGGGGACATTGTGGCTCATATCAGAGACGTCCCCACTCTTCCTGTTCTGTATTTTTAATACGGATAACAACAGCCCTGTTGACAAAATGCTAAATACTTGCACATGCTCCTTTAAACGCAACAGAACAAGTCTTGATTCTCAAAGCATTTTTTTTTTTTTGTTCTGCTATTACACCCGCTTCCCACTAAGGTCTCATAAAACAATGCAAAATACCCTACAGAGAGCAGTGCGCTTCCTACCACTTAATCACCGGTAGGCAAGGGAATCCAAGGAAAATCTGACCATGTTCCCCTGAGTCGTCTCATTCACAAATGCATAAAATATTAAGGAAACACACTTGGAAACGAGCCGTATGCAGAATAACGCATTCTTCTGGACCCCTTTGCTAAATATACAATGATTTATAATTGCTTTAAAACATAAGAAAGTCATTTAATTTCTGGGTTGAAAGACCAGTGGCTTCAATTTCATACCACTGGCTACAAAATGCCATCAAACACTGAACTGTACCATCCATTTAAGTTGACAACATACCTATCCTTATTTCTACCACATCCTTGACAAAACTGAACAACAAAACAATTAGCCTCTAGGGTTCACAGTTTTTCATTTGCTGTTAGAGTCTTATAGTTAACTTCCTTCCATGGGGGTCTTTTTTCTGTGCTATGGTTGGGAAGACAAGCAATGCTGTTGGTTTCTGTTTTTTTTTTTTTTTCCCTTTTATTCAGGTTGGTCTGGTCAAGCTCAAGGGAGCTCTGCTGTCTAGACTGTTGCCAGATCTGTCTTGTACTTTAGACTAAGGTAAATGGCCAAGATGGCAAACCTCACCTGCTTTTAAAAAAATTTTAGTTCTGATGACTGACTTTGTGTGGGGGTGGATATTTGCAGGTGGGGCAGCAGATAGGTAAACATGGAATCTATTGATGCAAATAGATGTACATAATCCAGGTAAATAGATTTATATAATCTATTTACATAATCGACTTACATAGTTGTTCTTCCTTTGCAAACATCTATAAAGATAGTGAAAAGCTAAGCGTTTGTTTAGATGGCTTAGCAATTTTCTTCTTTTCCAGTTTAGTTAGCAGAGTTTCTCAATCTAAATCTTAACTCATGTGTTTTTCAGCCTTAATATCTGAAATGCAGTCTAGGTACGAGGGGCTTGCTGGGGACGACCCCTGGGTCGCACATCCCGCTGGTGGGCACCACGTACCGTTGCACTGGCCGGTGGACGTGAGGCGGTAGCCAGGCTTGCAGTCGCAGCGGAAGCTGCCTGCGGTGTTGACGCACTCCGCATTGCGCTGGCACACAGGGCCGTTCTGACACTCGTCGATGTCTGCAAGCACAGAAGAACTGGAGTCAGAAGAGAACAAACTCTCGTGTTGAGTCAATGAGTCCCGTCCCATAAAAACAGATTTTTATCTTCCTATTCCCGTCTGCTCTATGGCAAAGACAACATGGATGCTGAGAGCAGCTTTATTTGTAATTGTTTCGACCTGGGAGCGAGAGAGATGTTTTAGTAGGTGAATGTATGATAAATCAACTGTGGTACTGCCAGATGATGGGATACTACTGAACAGCCTATCAAGCTATGAGCTATCAAGCCATGAAAAGCCATGGGAGAGATTGTATATTACTAAGTTTAAAAAAGCCTGTCTGAATAAGCTAAATATTATATGACTCTAACTACATGACATGTCTTAAATTTTTTTTTTTTTCTGGTACTATGGATGGAACCCAGGGGCATTCTACCCCCGAGCTACACCACCAGCCCTATTTTTTATTCTTTATTTTGAAACAGGGTCTCACTGAGTTGCAGAGGGCCTCACTAAGTAGCTGAGATTGGCCACGAACCATGATCCTCCTGTCTCAGCCTCCCGAATGCTGGGATTACAAGCGTGTACCACCATGCTTGGCTTCCCTATACCTTCTTCTCAGTTTTTCTGTGAAGCTATACTTGCCTTAGAAAATAAAGTTTATGTTTTAATAGTGAAGGAACAGAAGACTGAAAACCCATTATCTAAATTTTACATGTTGGTAATATTATTCTTAAGTACAAATGCTTGATTATGATCACATATGGACTCTAATGATGCTCATGTCTTTACAAAAAAGCCATTTGGGGCTGTGGATGTAGGTCAGAGGTGGCATGCTTGCCTAGCATTCGCAAGGCACTGGGTTCAAATCCCAGCATCATGAAAAAAAGATCGCGAAAGCAGGGCCAGTGAGTGCTTGACACAGGTGTAGAGTAATATTCTCCAAATGGGTTGTTTTTGTCTGGTAGGTTGTAAGGTCTGCCGAGTAGAACATCTCAAATTTTAATATTCATACAAATCACTTGAAATCTTGTGAAAGGCAGATCCCACTCAGCACTTCAGGGAAGGGCCAGAGTCTATGTTCCTGTAAGTTAGACCGAGGTGCTTCTGGTTTGTAGAGTGCTTAAATCGCAGGTCTATGGAGACTGCCGTTTAAATTACTGCCATAAAGCAGTCTGATCAAAGAAACCCAATATTGTATGGAAGAGCACATAGAGAACCACGGAGGCCAATCCAACTCTCAGTATCACAGAAATAAATAAAGTGGATACTGTGTGCTCCCAAGCGTTGACTTTGCTCAGGGGGTTGTTTGAAGGAAAGAAAGAAAGAAAGAAGAAAGAGAAAGAAAGAAAGAAAGAAAGAAAGAAAGAAAGAAAGAAAGAAAGAAAGAAAGAAAGAAAGAAAGAAAGAAAGCAGAAAGAAAGAAAAAAGGCAGAAAGAAAGAAAAAAAAGAAAGGAAGAAAGAAAGAAAGGAAGAAAGAGGGCAGGCAGGCAGAAAGAAAGAAAGAAAGAAAGAAAGAAAGAAAGAAAGAAAGCAAGCAGAAAGAAAGATAAAAGGCAGAAAGAAAGAAAGCAAGCAAGCAGGCAGAGGCCGCGCGGGCGTGGTGGCACACGCTTGTAATCCCAGCATTTGGGAGGCTGAGTCAGCAGGATCACAGTTTGTGGACAGCCTCAGCTACTTAGTGAGGCCCTTTGTAACTAAGTAAGACCCTGTTTCAAAATAAAGAATAAAAAACAGGGCTGGAGATGTAGCTCGGAGGTAGAATGCTCCTGGGTTCCATCCCCAGTACCACAAAAAGAAAGAGAAAGAGAAAGAAAGAAAGAAAGAAAGAAAGAAAGAAAGAAAGAAAGAAAGAAAGAAAGAAAGAAAGGAAGGAAGGAAGAAAGAAAAGACAAGACTCCTCCATGTGCCTACTATAGCTCAAGTTCACGGCATCACAAAAATTACTGCATAGTCCAGACCATACCATGGGGAGAAATACACATTTTCAGTTTCTCCTGCTGATAGTCTAAATTCAGTAAAGGGAATAGTGTGGAACACAGGTGAGAGCCAGCACTCAGCACCAGTTCTGGGTGTTTACACATTTCTTGGGCTCAGGCTGAGGGGAGCTAAACACATCAGCAGATGCCTCTTTGGCATGTGTTTCTGTGGTGGGCAAAAACCAGGAAGTAAGTGGCTGTTTCTGTGTCAGATGGGGTGAAGTGCGCCTCTCTGTGCCACAGACACAAGAGCAGATGTCTGTCTGTCTTGTTATGATGGACCCAGAACCACCCTCCCCCTTAGGTCTGCCTTGCTCTTAATGAAGGGTGTTAGGAATGTAGAGGGTAAGGGCACCATGGGAGAAGACAAAGGCTATCATGAACAAGTGCCATTGTGATGCACCAGCCTAATAAACCACCATGCACACACATGGAGAGAGGGCATATCAAACTCCCCAAACCCCTTCTGGAATCCACTCCAGTTTCTGTGTTGCTGAAGCATGTATTGATGGACCTTTATTTTCTGATTTTGAGACCTAAGAGAGTGATTAAACACTCTCTTTGAAGATGAATGCACTGTGAAATACAAACTCCAAACTGGAGTGCATAGTCAACTCCATGTCTATCAAATGCTACCCTGATGGCGAGGTACCTTGTGTTGGCACAGCTGCACATTTTCAGCCTTAGGTAGGTCACAAAGCCTAGGTTGACTTGCTAGTGATGTGTGGCCTTGCCTCTGGGTTCTGGCCAACACTCGTGTAAGTGGTGAAGAGGTAACTGGGTAATCATTCAGGGTACCTCTGAGAGGAAGAGTAGGGGAAATGCCATGATGAGTGTGATTTTGAGGAACTCTCAGGCGATCCCTATGGCTTCCTTTCTCCTTTCCCACATCCATGCTTCCTCTCCAAGCACCTGATCCTTGATGAAGCCTGGGACAAAGGTCTGAACTGGCTCTTTCCTTAGAAAGGCTCTGAATGGCTATGGCCTTATTCCCACAACCTGCAGAGCAGGCAGGGAAAGTGACGTGTGTTCACTGACCCAGAGTCAGTGAAAGCTCGGTAAGAGAACTTTACAAGTACGTGGTTACTAATGGCCATAACTTTACTTGTGGTGTATAAATGATCCCCGTTTTAGAAAAAAAAGTTTATTTAAATATTAAAATGTTGGAAGATGTGCTTAACACACATTCTAAAGGGGAAATAACCCTTTCTGTAATGCATAGAACTTTGCTTAAGGCCCAAAGTTCAAGGACTAAAAGAAAATCATTCCAGTTGTCCTTGTGCATATAACATATTTAATATCCAGTAACATATTTTTTACTAAAATACCAAAGAATTCTATCTTCCCCAGATGTAAGAGGAAAAATATGAAGTGCTATAAGGAATGCTCGGAGTCACAGTATGCATTCGTGGCAACAGAAGGCGATTTGAAAATGAAGACAGTACCTTTGGCATGCATGCCAACATTTTTCACATAAAATCAAATTTCTGTCCTTGCCACTTGGATTTCTCTCATGCATTTGGAATATGTGCATTAACCTTGTTCTACGTGGGAGTAGCAAAAGTCCCCATTTGGAAGAGAACACTGACTTTAAGATTCAGCTAAACATCTGGATGTGAAAAAGAACAAGAACTATGAGGAAAAAGAGTCATCAACGTGGACCCACCCAGGAACTCAAAGGTTTTTCATATCAGTCGGGAAATCGAATGCACTGTCTCTTGGGGAGAGGGGGCTGAGGAATGAACATCCTGCTTTATCCACTGGGATTGAGTGAGGGTTTTTTTTTTTTTTGCACAATATTTTATAGTGTTCTAAGCCATGTCCTTCCCTATTTCTAGAGTTTCAAGCATTTCTGAAATTTCAAGTCGTGGAATGAGGCAAGTGTGTGGTTTAGTAGCTTGCCAGATCACTCGTCTCTGGATGTGGTAGACTCGCACCGACACTTACCTTCACAAACCAACAACTTGTCATTGTAGAAGAATCCCACGGGACACTCACATCGGAAGCTGCCAACCATGTTGATGCACACGCCATTTTCACAGACCCCTGGGATCTCCCGGCACTCATCAATATCTAGAAACAACAGAGAGTCACTGGTGAGCAACAGAGGAGCTGATGATCCCCGTAGATGGGGAGGTAGCATTGAAAATGGGTGCCTGTGTCAGGGTGGAAGAAATCGGTGAACAGCCAATTGAAGTAACTTTGGCACTTTCCGGGCATTCACGTACAAATGGATTCAGTACCTGTGATTATGGTTTAGTTTCAGAACATCAGCTTTGAGCAGGGCATGGTGGTGCATATCTATAATTCCTGTGCCTGGGAGGCTGAGACAGGAAGATTGCAGGTTTGAGGACAGGCTCAATGAGTAGCAAGATTCTTGGCCACTTAGCAAGATCCTGTTTCAAAAGCAAAAAAAAAAAAAAAAAAAAAAAAAAAAGGAAAAAATGGCCAAGCATGTATCTTGGAGGTAGAATGACTCTGAGTTAAATCCCTAGTACCAATAAATAAATAAATAAATAAATAAATAAATAAATAAGACCATCAAACATCAGCTTTGTGCAGGTATCCACTGGGCACCGGATGCCCCAGGTAAGTAGGATTAAAATGGCTGTCAGGAAGAAATGACCTCTCTTCCAAGTGTGCTGTGGTGTCTGGCGAGCGTGGAGAGGTGAACTGGTGAAGAATAAAGGCGTTTCTATGATTAGAGAGAACTGTGCTCTTTCAATTTCTACTTCAACTTCCCGTTCCAGCTGTAGGAAGGAGGCAAGAGAGGTGTGGGAATGTAAGCCGGGCCAGCCACCCAGGAAGGACCATAGAGCAAGCGATTCCCAAGGCCAGCAGCCTGTCCTGCCTGTTGCACCAGAGTTTCACTGGTTCTTAGACTCTGCATGCTGAACAGTTTAAATTGGTCAAATCAAAAGCCAGCGTCCAGATGTGGGTTGATGAGCATTAAAATAAGACCAAAATAGGAGTGCGAGCAGAGCCAGGCACCAGGCTGCTACCGCAGGGCTGGCCAGTATCCAGAGAGACTTGGGAGCAGGTCTCTCCTCCTTGCCAGCCTGGCTCGGTCCATCTCGCTTACATGCTCTGGATTCCAGGCATCTAAGTGTTCTCTAGGATGGTATTGTTAATGTTAATAATAATAATAATAATAATAATAACAATAATAGTAATAGTAGTAGCAGTATCTGGTTGTGTGGTTCCTATGTTTCTCAAGCATCTCTCCTGTGTCTATTCACTGAATCATCAGAGCCGGCTGTGAGATGCTCTCCAGGGACCAGGACTATCCTCGGGACGCAGGTGATACAACTGGGACCATGCCAGAGGAGGGAATCTGTCAAAATCACACCGCCATTCAGAGACGAGGTGAGATGTGCTTCTAGGAACCTGCTTCCAGGTAATCCTGCTCCTCTGTGCTATCCACCTCACCATCTTACAGTCTTCACAGGACTGTTATCAAAGCACCTATTGCCCAAGGCTTCACTGGCCCTTGACAGTGTTTGATGGAGTGTTTCTCCGCCTCCTCTGGGAGGGTCTGTGAAGCCTCGGTCTACAATCCCAAGTCTCCAGTTCACTCGGTCTGTTACTGTTGCCGAGATGCTTTGGGTATCGTAGCCAGGAACCTCCACAAGGTACTTTGCCTTAGTTATAAGATGCTGGTCAGATGCCAGTAGAGTCCAGTTTCAGAAGAAGCATGCTCTAGAGACAGCCCATTTTAAAGGAGAAATTTGACAGGCCATAGATAGATTTTTTTAGACCCTTTTACAAAGGGCTTGAATAGTTTGAAAGCAAAATTGATGTACTTGATAAAAAAAAAAAAGGGCTTTGAATCTCAAAAGATACCATCTCACTTATACTTTCGGGTTTTCACACCTTTTTCAATCATGTTATAAACCATTTCTATAAAGCTGCCATATCTGTTAATAGCAAACAGAAAGGTAGTTCAGAAGCCATTCTGTTTTTAAGGGGACAAGTGCTGGGGAATCAAGTCCAGAAGCATTTACCTCTGAGCTTGGCCCCCAGCTCTGTTTTATTTTTTATTTTGAAATAGGATCTCAATTCCTGAGGGCATCACTAAATTGCTGAGGCTGGCCTTGAACCTTTGATATTCTTGTCTCAGCCTCTCAACACTGCGATTACAGATGTACACCACCATGCCTGTCAAAAGCCATTCTTTTAGTGCAGATTAAAAAAATAAAATACTATGTCTATATTCATTGACTTAAATAGAAGCAATGTATTGTTACCAAGATTAACAATAATAGGCTGGTTGAAATCTCTAGCCGTTGTTAGGCATAAAATAGCAAAAAGAGATATAAAAACTCTGCATTCTTTTCCTGTCTGGATTTTATTTGAATTTCAACTTAGAGAAGTTTATATTTTAAGACAAGATTAATAAACATGCTATGGGTTTAGCCCCATACAAATGGACTCTATATGCCAACAATTGTAGGACCTTTCAGAAAGAGAGTATAAAGCTTAAATAAAACAAAGTTTTTCAGTCATCTAAATATTTTGTCATTGTGGAATTTGGTACCAATAAGTTCATTGCTAAATATCATGTGTCCAGTTCTCGAGAGCTAGAGTAAGCTATGAGTCAGGACTGGGTTCTGGTCCCAGCTCTGTTATTAATTAGCTAGGTGGCCTTGGGTGAGTCCCTTCCCCTCTTTGGGAAGCAAGACATTTGGACTAATGCCTGTTCAAGTCTTTTCTTCCTGCCAGCCTTCGAGGCAGGCCTTGCTAGGGTACACACCTGGCACCCCCATGAAGAACCATTACTGTCAGAGACCACAAATCTTCCGATCACCGATTCTAGGGCGATTAAAAGGTCTGTTTGAGGAAAGGAAAAAAACAAGTAGCTAGGGCCAGGTGTTTCATGCCAATGTCATTTAGTGGTTTTGCTTTCCAAGCCATGAAGTTTCTTTGGACGATGACTAGACCGTGGAGCCATATGGATCTGGCACTAAGAGAGCGGGCTGATTGCTGGACCAGATCCTTGTTTTCTTAAACAAGGTCATTGGAAAGGCTGATGTGTATTACAGCTTGCTTATTAGGAACAGGTAAAACAAAGCACACGGTGATGATGTTTGCTACTAGACACAACTGCTCAGACTCAGGAGGGCATCTAAGGATGTGTAGAAATCAGACAAGGGGAAACTCTGAGGATGCAGGAGCTTTCCGTCCACTTTTATGTTATTTGGGTTCAAACCACAAGAACATTGCCTGTGTGGGCTGAATGCTGTGTGTGCAATAAATACTACTGAATCTTGCCGAAGCATCTTCACCGCTACAGCGATCTCTGCTTCTGTTATCAGATGAAGTCTCAAGTTGAAAAGAATTTTAATTTCTCACATGAAATTTCTCCAAGCTGACGGGCTGAGGAAAACCCGGGTGAGATAAAACCGATCCATCATAAGCTGGGTTCTATTTGAACAACCTACCCCCAACAGCTGGCGTGAAAAAGTCGTGTTAAACTCCTCTTGGTCAGAAGGAAGGATTGGGAATCAGAGTCAAATCAAATGTCAGCTGGCCCTGCTCCCAGAATTTCATTTTTGATGCCTAGGATTTGGTTTAACTAAGCCCGATTGCAATTTTTTGAAACGCTTTCTAGTCCCCTTAAATCATGAACAACATGCTGTTGGCAATTAGGTGGAGTTACACAGGGCGTATGCACAGTTTATTTCAAACTGAGAATCAGTGTTTCAATAAAGCTACAGGCATTGTTTCACAATTTTTTCCCCCTAATGAAAAAGAAAAACAAAATAATAGCATGTACTCCCTTTTCTAACACAAAACACAGAAAATTCTAACCAGCTCACACACATACAGATGGTCATAACTCACCGACGGGTAAGCCGGTATAAATGTCAATGACGAAGCCTGGCCTTTGACTTCCACACAGGGTAGCAAACTCATCTGCAGTAAGTAAGCAGAGGTAGGGGTAGGGATCAGTGGAGAGCAGTGACTGAATGAGAGAAATTACTCAAAATTCTCAAAATTAAGTCATCAAAATCATAATAATGGTGAACAATTCCATCATGATATATTTAATTCATAGCACATACCACATGATATAAGTAGGCGGCACCACGGTCTGCATTTCATTTACTTGCCTATGTCTTAGTTTGTATTCATATCTTTGCAGGTTACCCTTCGTTGTTTGAGAACAAGACTAGTTTTCTTTAAGACAGAAATTATGCTTCAGTTATTTATTGGGTTGGTTTGCTTAATTTTTCCTGTCTTTTAATTTTATGGTGAACTCTGAAACAATGATAGCAAAATTTCTGTTTGTGATAGGCCGAGTCTGCAGGTCTGGTTGTGAATTAGATGATATATTAGAAAGCATACTGTGTGACTCGGTTTTCAGCTAGAAAGACCGTGGTCAACGTCAACTCTAAATTATCAGCCTCAGTGAGCCAATTTTTTTTTAAACGATGATGTACCCTTTTCTTCCTTTACCGAGACTGATATTTTTAGAAACAGTAAAACTAAAATTCACCTGTGCTTGGGATGGGGCACTGTTCACAGGGCTTGTTCCAGGCTCGGCCAATGTTGTAAGAGCAGCAGCACATCTTCTTGGTCATATTAAACAGCAGTTCTCCATCGCAGGTCTGGTTGTCGGCATAATAGTTTCGGTAGCACAAACTCCTTCTCATATCTAGAAGAGTTAAAAAGGGATGCTTATGCCATGGGGAAAAGCACAGCAGATTTTTAAGGGGCTATCCAAAGAGCATATTCTTTTGAATTGTAGGGTAGCTTGACTTTGATAGGGCAGAAAAAAGCCCGCTCATATGCAATGCCCTGACTATCTATGCTGTTACAAGAAAAGGACTCTGAGAAATGTATTCCCTGGTATTTTCTGCCACAGAACTAAGTCATTATGTAGCCGTAGCATTAATAAACTTTACACGCGTCTCCACCCATTCTCCTAGTAACAATACTCTGCAGCTCTTTGGCAGTGACTTTCTCATTTCCGACTCACGAGGTTTTAATACTGTAGGTCAGGGCTGTAAATGTCATTGTGTAAAGATACACCCAAAAGTCAAACAAAAGAAGTACTATGAGATGTTGTTTGGGATTTTCCAACATTATGTTTTAAAGCAAACTGCCAGCCACCCACAGGGGGTGGTGAAAAGTGCCAAGCTCATGGCCTACAGGGGTGGAGGCGGCTCTTGCTGAGACGGTCGGTCTAACACTAAGGACCAGCAGCTGAATTGCACACAGGAGGACCAAGCATGCGCGGTGGAGAAGGCCAGCCTTACCCATGCAGTTATTGCCCCCGTTCACTTGCATGTAGTCTGGAGGACAGATGCAGGTATAGTTGCCAACGGTGTTGTAACACGTCCCGGGGCCGCAGATTCCAGGAGTCTCACATTCATTCACATCTACAATCCGAAGAGAAAGAGGCAGGTGAATAGGGCAATGTCACTCTCGGGAAAGGCCTGACACCCAGGGTCGATGAAATGTCAATAAGGAAGGAGAATATCCACAGGGCATTCTGAGCCCCAGGCATGAAAAGCAGGTGCAGGGTTGGCCAGTTTTCTTTTATTTTGTGCAAATGTGTGCATTTTCAGGAAAGAAGGGTTTGGAAAAGAACTCTGAACTTTTTTTTTTTACTTTTTTTTCTGAACTTTTTTTTTTCTGTACCGGGGATGGAACCCAGGGGCATTCTACTTCCAAGCTACATCCCTATCCCTATTTTTTATTCCTTATTTTGAAACAGGGTCTCACTGAGTTGCAAAGGACTTCACTAAATAGCTGAGGCTGTCCGTGAACCACATTTCTCCTGTCTCAGCCTTCCGAATGCTGGGATTATAAGCGTGTGCCACCATGCCCGGCTCAATATGCTTATTTATTTATTTGTTTATTTTCAGTACTGAGGAACCCAGCAGCATTCTACCTCCAAGCTACACGCTTAGCCCTATTTTTTATTCCTTATTTTGAAAAAGGGTCTCACTGAGTTGCAAAGGGCCTCACTAAGTAGTAGCTGAGGCTGGCTGTGAATGGCAATCCTCCTATCTCAGCCTCTCGAATTCTGGGATTACCAGCGTGGGCCACCATGCCTGGCTAGAGAGGAACTCTAGACTTCTGATAAGGGTTCCTAATAGATGAGTCCATGACATCTTTAAAGGCATGCAAAGAGGGAAATGTGGAGAAATTATAATTCTCAATTATCCTTCAGGAAGACAATTCTAGGCTTCCTGTGTCCACAAAAGATATAGAAGAACATAATGTATAGTGAAGCTATCAACAACTGGCTCCAGGATTCTGCACTGGAAAGGAAACAGGCAAGTAGGTAGTTGGCCCCTTCCCTATTTTCAAATAAAGGGGACACTTCTGATTTTTCTTAATGCCCATACATTTGAGAGCTGTACTTTATGTATTGTGAGACTCAACCAATACTTAACGAGGGTGTCATTGTCTACATCATTTAATAAAACTTTGGAAGAGGCATAAAGATATTCCTCATGGAAAACACAAGGAGTTCTTTTCCCTAACTACTTGAGTGTTCCGGTACAAAGATTAAAAACTATTGCATGGCGTGGTGGCACACGCTTGTAATCCCTGCACTTGGGAGGCAGAGACAGGAGGATTGCGCAGGTTCAAAGCCAGCCTCACTGGCTTAAGAGACCCTGTTTCCAAATTAAAAAATTTATATAAAAAATAGGTCTGGGAGTGTAGCCCAGAGATAGAAGGGTTTCCAGGAACCCCAGTACCAACAAAAAAAAAAAAAAAAAAAAAAAAACTACTTCTCCCACCCTGGTCTATAGCCCAAGTGCTCTGAAACCTAAAAGTGGTCAGTATTCTCCATCTTCCCAGCTCCAGAGGGTGAACAGGCCACAGTCCTATCAGAAGCCAAAGGAGCGCTCAATGCACTTGTAATTGGTGAAGGATAAGAGGAGGAGTCCAGAACTCTGTTGAACATAGAGGTTAGGACATGTGCTGCGCACTTCTCTAATAAAAACATCTTAGCCGGGCATGGTGGTGCACGCTTGTAATCCCAGCATTCGGGAAGCTGAGACCAGAGGACCACAGTTGTTGGTCAGCCTCAGCTGCTACTTAGTGAGGCCCTATGCAACTCAGTGAGACCCTGTTTCAAACTAAAAATTAAAAAACTTGGGCTGGGGTGTAGCTCAGAGTTCGAATACTCCTGGCTTCCATCCCTGGTACTGAAAAAAAAAAAAAAGTCTTTGCTGAGAAGCATGGAAAACTCTTTTGTAGGCATGAATGGCCCTGTGGAAGGAACGGCATAGTAAAACTCGCTGGTCTCAGAAAAAAAAAAAATAAATAAAAGCAAGAGAGAAATTTAGAACTGACCAGAAAGGGCAGTAACCTCAGTGCCAGCTACCCACAACAGGGTGGCATATTTACCTGGCTATGTTAGCGCTCAGACTACTGCATGCACCGCTAACACCTCAGGTTCCTGGCTTCTCAGTTGGGGCCTGACTATTTGCAAGTATTTATCGTCCTGCGGGGACACGTACCATCGCACACCCGGGTGTCCTCGTTCAGGTAGTAGCCCGTCGGGCAGCGGCACTGGAAGCTGCCAAAGGTGTTGATGCATTTCCCGCCCTGGCACAGCCCCGGGAGCTCCTGGCACTCGTCGATATCTGAGACGTGGGGGAAAAAGCATCTCTTCAGCACCGCAAGGGAATCTGAGAGAATTTAAAACGCGCGCGCTAGGACGAGGGGAACACCGTCCAGCAGTTACCTTCCAGTATAACAGTGATGGGGTTTGGGCGAAAACCTTCTCCTCCAGGACAAAGAATTTTATATTCAGCTACGGAGACAAGCAAAAGTCAGCGTGAGTTTCTTTAAAACGAAAATTTCTAGAAATCACACTCTCAACAGGGATGTTGACACATTCCCTGCGAACACTCACTTTTAGGAATCTACGGCTCCTGTTCCTCCTGTTCCTCCTGTCTGAGCTATAAGCTAAGACTCTGGGTACATTTGCCTTTTTCCAGTGGCTTTGGCTACAGGTGCCAAATGTAAGGCTGATGTCCCCAGTCCTGGGGCCTTCCAGGGACTCTCCTGGTCTCATGTTCTTGTAAACTATTTTTTTCCAAATTTCCATTGCTATTTTTCTCAATAGTGATATTCTCCATTTCATTTGTTTTTTCATTTGTGGTACTGGGGTGATACAACCACTAAGATACATCCCCAGTCCTTTTTTGTATTATTATTATTATTATTATTATTATTATTATTATTATTAATTATTATGTGTATGTGGTGCTGGGGATGGAACCCAGGGCATTCTACCTCTGAGCTCCACCCCAGCCCTATTTTTTCTTTCTTTCTTTCTTTCTTTCTTTCTTTCTTTCTTTCTGTACTGGGGATGGAACCCAGGGAGTTTCTATCTGCGGATTACACTTCCAGACTTATTTTATATTTTATTTAGAAACATGGCCTCACTAAGTTGCTGAGAGCCTCACTAAATAGCTGAGGCTGGCTTCGAACTTGCGTGATCCTCCTGTTTCAGCCTCCCAAGTACTGGGATTACAAGTGTGCGCCACCACACCCAGTTTTTTATTCTTTATTTTGAAACAGGGTCTCACTGAGTTGCAGAGGGCTTCACTAAGTAGCTGAGGCTGGCTGTGAACCGTGATCCTCCTGTCTCAGCCTCCCAAATGCTGGGATTCTGGGATTACAAGCTTGTGCCACCACGCCTGGCTTGTATTTTGTTGTGAGACAAGTTCTTACTAAGTTGTCCATGTTGGCCCCGACCAAGCAATCCTCCTGCCTCAATCTCCCAAGTTGCTGGTTCCATTCTTTTCTAACAAACCTATCTATCTATCTATCTATCTATCTATTTATCTATCTATGTTTTACTCAGCTCTACTTAGCAGGAATCACTGCTTCCCTTAGTAACATTAATTAGGCTGTCTCCAAAACCCTTTACAGATGGATCTTGAGAAGAGCTGTCTCTCTTGGTTCCCAGCCGATGGCCCTCCTCAGGGCTCGAAGATCTTTCTTGCTTCTCTTTTTACATATGGCATTATGAATTCCCTGGTTTCCCAAAGCAACTTTCTATACTGTCCTTTAATTCCCCCATTCATCCAAGTATTTCACTCAAAAATACTTATTTCAGGGCCATAAGCCAGCCCTGTGACACATACAAGACCATGTGAATTAAAATGGCCCTAATCTGCAGCATCATCCCAGTAAGAATCTTTAAGATAGTTCTTTCACAATCATCAAGGTCTTTCCACATCTGACCACCCTGCCCTGGCTTTCTCAACTCATATGTATACATGCATAAATATAAATATCTAGACAGTCCCACTCTAATTATGATATAGAGTAGACATGGGTAGACTTTTACTCTCCTAGTTATGATTCATCTATAGAGCCAAGTCCTCTAATTAAATATGTTAAACTCATGGCAAACTCATTCAGCATGAGTTTGCCTCTTCCAATGATAGATTTTTATCAATTGTCTGCTTCTTTTTCTTTTCCTCTTTATGAAATCATTGACTCTTTTGGGGGGGGGTCCTCTTTTGTAGTGCATTCTTCCTAGAAGACTTAATTACAAAATGAACAAAGTTATCAGTACCCTCTTCCAGCCTGACTTGACTGCTGCCTCTCTGAAGAGAAGGGGAAAGGTTATTCCTGCCAAGCATGAGTCCCTATGCCAGGTGCTTGACCCGAGTACTTTCACTGACCCCCGTGAAGTATTCTACGATGTTCAGTGACTTGCTCAAGGGCACATGGGCAGCAAGTGGTAGGGTCCTATTTTGAACCTGGTGTGCTCTTTCTGCTAATCACAGGACCATGCCTGTTCTTTCTTCTATTTTTGAGGCCTATGTTGAACTATAGCTCTGATGTTAGGTCCTGTTTTGCCTCCTGGGCTGCAGAGACCTAAGTTGGACTCATCTTTGTACATAAGAGGCCATTCTGTGAGGAAAGAATGAACATCTATCCCAACATACCATATGCACAGCAGCAACTGACTTTAGACCAAGAAGCTACATCTGATTCTGAATCTTAATAGAAGACCCACTCCAAAATCAGAGAGCCTTCCTATTTTTAATAGACACATTACTTATGTCTATTTTTAATTGTGTGTGTGTGTGTGTGTGTGTGTGTGTGTGTGTGTTACAGGGAATTGAACCCAGAGGCATTTGAAGGCCAAGCTATACCTCTCTTTTTCTTTTTAAAAATTATTATTGTCATTATTATTGTTATTTTGTGGTACTGGGGATGGAACCCAGAGGTATTCTACCTCTGAGCTACATCCTAGCCCTATTTTATTTTATTTTATTTTTTTTGCGGGTCTGGGGATGGAAACTAGGGACACTCAACCTCTGAGCTATGCCCCCTGCCCTATTTTTTATTCTTTATTTTGAAACAGGGTCTCACTAGTTACAGAGGGCCTCACTAAGTAGTAGCTGAGGCTGTTCACAAACCACAAGCCTCATGTCTCAGCCTCCCAAATGCTGGGGTTACAAGCACGCACCACCTCGCCCAGTTTTTTTTTTTTTAATTATTTTGAAACAGGGTCTTGCTAAGTTGCTGAGGATGACCTTGAACCTGTGCTTCTCCTGTCTCAGCCTGCCAAGTACTGAGATTACAAGTGTGCTTAGCCATTAGTTGTCATTAAAATAACATTCCAAAGCTTCTTTTCCATCCATACTCCAAGAAATAGAATGATGCTCCATTGCAGAGCTGCTTAACTCATCATTCTTTTGTCCCAGGAAGTTTGTTCCAGAGTTTCCCAAACTAGTGGAGAGCTAAGAAGAGATCAATCCATGTGTCCCCAGAAGACAAGCAATATGGTAGAGCTAGCCGAGCCTAGAAAATCTCAAAGGGATGCTATCTATCTGCTTCTCCACAGATAGAAATGAGAAGTCTCCAGCCTCATCTAACTTTCTAGTATAAGCTGAAGGGGACACTTTCTGGCTCCCAAGTGAAGGAGCTGGACCAAGGGTATTTATCTCCTCTTCCTAATCAAAGCATAAGGACTACTGTGTCCTCTCTCTTGGTGGCTGCTCTTCTGTGGATCTAGAAAGAACTGGCCTGCATTGGAGTGATAACAAAGAGGAGGATGTCCACTTACTTGTGTTTACAGGAGGGCACAGCTCACAGGGGGTGCCCCAGGCTTTGCCCAGAGAACAGCAGCAGGAAGCTTTGGAAACGCCAACTCCAATCTCATTGCTGCAGGCCGTGTCGCCGTTATCTCCCCGGGGTCGAACATCCAAATAACAATTCCCAGAGCGGGTATCTATTTAACATACACCAACACACACAAAAAGTGTCTAGAAAAGTCATTCTGCCCGAGGGTTAAAAATTTAAACTCATTTCTAGAACTGTTTACTTTTACTAAGAAACTAAAATGTACCTAAGAATATACATTGGGGATTGTCCTATAGAAAAGGTACCTGAAGGTATAAAAGCCAGACCTTGGAAATGTTTTAATTTCTATTTAATTTTGCAATCTTTGAAAACAGAATTTTCAATGCTGCTTAAAACAATAGAAACAGTAGGTGCCTCTGAAAAAATTTTTTAAGATCTTACCGACACAGCCCACTCGAGTTGGATTCAGCTCAAAGTCGGGTGGGCAATCACAGGTGTAGCTGCCTGGAGTGTTCACACAGTTCCCGCTGATACATGTGGTTGGATCCAGACATTCATTGACATCTAAAACCAAACAGCCAGCAGCAGAATTACCATCTGAGCCAGTATGGAGCTGGCATCATCAAAAAATGTGGTCCCCATCCACCACTCCCAACAAGGGCTTTTAAGTTTCTGGTTATAATTACACCTAGCAATGTCACCTTCTACTTCTGAAATAAACCCTCCCGAGGAAGGCAATGTGTCAGAGTCTTTGATCATTTTTCCCCCTGGAACATATTTACCATTCAAATTTGTCCTCAGGATAAAATATAACTTTGGAACTAAGGAAAATATTCCAGTGAAGGTAACTAAAGGCAAAATATTGCTATGACCTCGGCAGACCAAAATTTCAGACATGGGGCTTAGAAAAATATATTTAATATGTGCAGCTTGTTATTTTGTCAGATTCAAACAAGATGTCCCGGGGAACCCTCAGGAGCAGGCAACTTCGGCCATTTCCTCTGCGCACACATGCATGGAGCTTAGCACGTTTCTTCAGGTCTGTGAAGTCTCTCTCCCATCCTGGATGGTCGTTTGAACGTTTCCCTTTCAGTTTCTATTCCAAAAATATGTGCAGAATTCCAGATATTTAGCACATGGGTTTTGGCAGATTCTACCCCTGTACAATCTTCTTGTCTGTTGTGAACACTTAGGAAATACTCAAAACAAGACACATGGAGTCAAGGAAGAGAGACTGGGCCATGGGGACACCTTGGCCTCCCTATGGAATTGGAAACACGGGCTCCACAACAGGCAATTATTTGGCCCAGAACTTGGATGGGCAGGGACAGATCCACAGAAACAGGGTGAGACTGATACTCATAGGGGTTGAGGAGAAGATGTGCGCCACAGGGAGGTGTTTTCCTGAGACACACAAGAGGTTTGGATCATACCACTGTTTAGAAAATCCCAGGGTATACGCGTGCCTGGGGAGGAATACTCTACCCAGAGCATCTGTGGGGAGTGGTGGTGGGCGGTGATAATTCAGAGAGCCACTGAGTCATGGATTGTGAACAAAACATATTTCTGTAGAAATCCTGAGCTTCTACAATAACCAGGCTTGTTGTCCCTGTCTCTTTCAACCAAAGACTGACCCGGGAAGAAGAACTCCAAATGGCTGTCAAAGTCTTGACTCAGTGCCAAAGACAGCTGGTGGCAATTTGGTGGGTGCCCAGAGCTTTTCTAATTTTTGTTCTTATGCTCCCTGAGAGCCCTTCCTTCTACCAGAAAGTGACTTCTATATTGGAAATGGTGGCTGAGCTTCGTGCGCTACTGGGGTGAGCACTGTCGGGGGGACAGGTGGAGAGGGGTGGGCAGTGCAATGCTAAAGTACCTACAAGGAGACTCCACGATCTTGGGGCATGGCCTTCAGAAGGAGACTCGGAAAATAATGTAGCCGAGGAGAAAAGGAAATGGCTGGGAAGCCACACGGCCAGAGCAGCCCTAGAACATTCCTTTAGAGGCAGGAGATTAACTCTAAGGCCATGAACTCTGTCTCGTCAATTCCCTTCCACTCCTTCTTCTGTATCTTCACATTGACTCAGCTCTGGGTCTGAGAAGATGGGATTCCTAATGCCTCCAGGACCAACCTTGTGGAGGTCCAATGATGCCCAATATTTGCATCCTGGGAAGTGACTTTTTGTTCCTGGGGATTGAACCCAGGAGCATTCTATCGCTGAGCTACACTCTCAGCCCTTTCATTAGCTATTTACTTGCTTACTTATTTTTGTGGTACTGGGGATCAAACCCAGGGACATTCTACCTCTGAGATGTGCCCTCAGCCCTATTTTGTTTCTTATTTTGAAACAGGGCCTCGCTAAGCTGCGGAGGGCCTCATTAAGTTGCTGAGGCTGGCCTCAAACGTGTGGTCCTCTTGTCGCAGCCTTCCGAGTACCAGGTTATAGGCGCATGCCATTCTACCTGGTTCTGGGAGCCACTTTTGAGGTGAGCAGGTGTCTTACCTGTACAGTTCCCGCCGCTTCTGTCCAGTTCGTAGCCAACCTCACACTCGCAGCGGAACAGGCCAGGAAGGTTGTGGCAAGTTCCAAAGACGCAGATGTTTGGAAGGGAGCACTCATCGATATCTGAGGTCAAGGATAAAAGACGAGAGAAATTGAATTTATTTGTTATTTATTTTTGCTAAAGAAACCACCTCATACAATTAGACAACTGATGCTAAGAGAGTGAAGTCTAGCTGACATTAATCTTGCACTTCTCCCGACTTTTAGATGAGCTGTCACGCACAGGAAGTCTCATGGGTGACATGTTCCACTTCCTCAGCCATATATATATATATTTGCAGTTCTAAGGATGGAGTCCAGAGGCATTCTACATCCAAGCCACACACCCCAGCCCTATTGTTTTAATTGGTTACTTTTTGAAACAGGGTCTCACTGAGTTGCAAAGGGCCTCACTAAGTAGCTGAGGCTGGCCGTGAACCACTATCCTCTTGTCTCAGCCTCCCAAATGCTGGGATGACCAGCGTGACCACAATGCCCGGCTCCCTCAGCCCCTATTAATGTGCCAAGCAGTGAGCTAAATATTCCATAGACATGTATCTCATTAACAGTGTTTCACGTAGGTCCATAGCACTTTGGTAAAGTAAGAGCTCAAATGTGTCAAGGTCAAATAAATTCTTTGGTTGTTTTTACCTATAGATTGGCTATTTTTGTTGTGAGATTCAATTTTAAGAACCACAAAGTCTTTTATTTTGTGAAAACTTTGATAATCAGTTTTAGGATTCTTGTCCCTAGCACTGTGGCGTGTGTTTGCTATTGCTGACAGAGATTTAAAAACTGCAGACACCTCATCCAGGCCTCTGTCACTGCCTTAATTTAAAATATGTTTATGTGATTATCACATGGGCACATTTTTAAACTGGAGACTGGCTTTCAATAGCCACAACCACTCTGCCAACAGTGATTGATGTTAAGAACAAACAAACAAACAAAACCGTCCCTTACAGCATTAAGAGAAGCAAAGTTTTAACTGGGATTATTTATATTACCAAAGGTGGCACAGTACGTGTTTTCCTTGGATATTTGGAGTACCAAAGTAAACAAGGCCTTAGGCACATCATCAACAGCATAATCTAGTTTCTTGCCTCAAAGGAGTTTTATATCAACTCTGCATATTTAATATAAACTGTATAAAGAACACCCAATAGGTCCATACTAAAGAAAAGTATTCTCATAGAAATATACTAGAAAATTAGTATATGTGTGTGTGTGTGTGTGTGTGTATAGCTAAAGACTAAATTTGAGTCCATGTCTTGTAACAAGGAGCAGCTATTAACTAATGCGCTGATCAGGGCCTTGTTTAAACTTCTGTTCATTACTATTATTTGTTTATTCTACTGAAATCTTTTTAGTTTATTGAAGTCACTAGTTACTTTGAATGAAGGACAATATGCTCAAATTTGACAAGTGAGGGTAAAGAGAAGAATTTTGTGCTTCTGAAGAAACCCTGACTCAGCCAGCAGGTCCCCAGGACTCTTCCTGTCCAACACTTCACAGAAAGGCACCATCACAAATGGTATCGGCCCATGTGGTCCTCCACGTGGGTTTGCAAAATCCTCTTCCGTGTCCATATCTATTCCATATTTAGAGAACATTCCGAGACATACTCAAGACATTATTCTACACATGGGGAAGGCTATTTTTTCTGTCATTATTAATATGATAATGATTATTACTATCATTATCTTATGGTGCTAGGGATGGAACTCAGGGGCATTCTTCCTTTGGGCTACACCCTCAGACCAATTTTATTTTTATTTTGAAACAGGGCCTCACTAAGTTGGTGAGGCTCAGTACAAACTTGCCATCCATCTGTCTCAGCCTTCCAAGTACAGAGATTACAGGCATGCGCCACTATGCCTGGAACTCAGTAGTTATTTTAATATTTTTATTTCCAGAAACCAAACCATGGCAGAGATGAACAATGGTGCTTCTCTCTATAAAGACAATCCTCCAACAGAACATTAGAGCACTGTTACCTTGAATTCTTATTCTCAGAAATAGGAAGGAGTGGGGTTACCTTGGGGTAACCACACTTGTTTACCCTCCCTCTCTTATAGCTGAGGGTATACCCTTGCAGACCATCTGGCCAAGGCTGGTTGGTCATTATTACCATGATAATGATGATTACCATCATTATTTTATGGTGCTAGGGATGTATAGCTTATAGCCAGAGAACAGACATTTTTCTCTGCACAAAGAAATGGTCCAGCTGGAGACTTAACCCCTGTACAAACTAAACTGACTGGCTTAGATGTGCAGCCAAAACACACCTCAGTTAAAAAAATAAAAGCAAAGCAAAGCATCAGGAATGTTTAAATAACCCAATCTCATCGAGCCTTCCCAGGATCCCGACACGTCTCCATCAGTTACCTTCACACGCTTTCCCGTCCGCACTGGGCACGAAGCCCATGTCACACTCGCAGCGGTACCCTCCGGGGGCATTGAGGCACTGGCCGTTGCCACAGAGATTCAGGTTTTCGGAGCACTCGTCAAGGTCTACGGGCAGAAAGAACACGAGTTATACTTTTTCATGTAGAAACTCTTCCAGTCTTCCAGATCCTACGTTATTTATAACGGCCAGCTTCTTGAATGCAGCTGCATTTCTTATTTTTATTTATTTGTTTTTATGATCTTGGGGATTGAACCCAGGGGCATTCTACCTCTGAGCACCACCCTCAGCCCTATTTTCTTTTTTATTGGGATGAACAGCATGTGCCACCAAGCCCCAGAAGCTTGAATGTAAAATTATCCCTAATGCTGTCAAATGAATACTAAGCCAAACAGATTATTCCAACTAAGTCCTTTTCAAGAAGGATCATCCATATGTTAGACACAATTCATGACCAGAAATCATTCCTGGCTTACGGAGGCTCTTTCTTGGGTTTCAGGCTCAGCGCAGACAGCAGCAAAGGAACTGAAATGGCAACCAGAGTGGACACTGAAAATTCGTGTCTGCTTAGGTTCTACTGAGTTTTCTTATTCACAGGCATTCAATGTCAAACAAATGAACCACACACACCTAATACATAAATTAAAACGTAAATATATTCTCAAACGTAATGGGAGGTTTGAGATGACCAACATCATTGAGTAAAGGCAAAGTGATTTCAACTATGATAAAATTTTCAGTGAGTTAAAAAAATTTTCAAGGAGTCACTTAGTGTGGGCTGTGGCTTCTTTTGTGCTTAAGTGACATCAGAATTAGTGAAGTACTCAGGATAAATTCATGCTTTAAGTCAAATGAGCAGCTCTAGTACTTAATGACCAACTGGATCTCAGTTTTATTTAACCCCAAATCCCTGACATCAAAAGTGCTGTTGGAGCCAGGCGTGTGGTGGCGCACGCTTGTAATCCCCGCGCTTGGGAGGCGGAGACAGGAGGATCGCGCAGGTTCGAAGCCAGCCTCCCAAAAGCTGGGATTACAAGAGTGTACCACCACGCCCAGCTTTATATCTCATAATTCTGTAATCCATTTATCTGTTGATGAACACCTAAACTGGTTCCATAATTTGGCTACTGTGAACCGTGCCGTGTGTTTTGTTTTAAACTACTAACATCATTATATACAGTGATTTCTATTATATATGATGTATATTACAAATATATTATACTATGGCACTGTAATTTAATGTACTATTATATATATATCAAATGCATTACAATTATAATTCTATCATATAATTTTATAATTATGTCATAATAGAATGTATTTATAAATATATTATGTATTATATATTATAACATAATACATATAATATATAACATAGAAATATATAATATAATATACATATGGGATGCATATTATATATATGTGTGATCGTTGGCCTGAAAGATATGGAGTTCCTTGCTTCCCTGAGTAAGGTGTACCCCGCTGTTTCCGATGCACACTTACCTGTGCAGGTGAAGCCATCGCCCGTGTATCCTTCCTTACAGAGGCAGCGGTAGGATCCCATGGTGTTCTTACAGTCTGCGTGTTGGCTGCACATATGAGTTCCATTGGAGCACTCATCAAGATCTTAAGGAAAAAGGTCACCTCGTCGTTAGCAGAATGTGTGGCATTTACATTCAACGATGCGCACCTTATATGTGACTGTCCAGGATCAACACTGTCGTCCTGATGACCGGCACAGCTCCCGAGAAGCACGTTCTGTCATTTTCGAACTCACCCGTGCACTTAATCCCGTCTCCGATCCATCCAGGACTGCAGCTGCACTTGAAGCTTCCTGCCGTGTTGGTGCAGACCGCGTGTCTGCCACAGTTGTGCGCTCCAATCTCACATTCGTTGATGTCTGGAAAAACAGCCAGTGGTTTAGAGAAACGTCTGGCACAAATGCCGACCTGCCTTCGCGTTATCCACCATGTAGGACAGAGTGGCTTAGCATCCACGTGTGAACTCTGCCTGTTGGACAGCTTGACATTTCAATGAATAAAGAGCAACGTGAATCATCTTCCATATCATAATGCAGCGTCCAGTCACCGCAAAGTCAAATGGGCCTCCTTCCTGGCAAAGACACTAGAAGGCGAGTTGCCTGATATCCTACAGTATGAATGCTCATGGTCATAAAATATTTCTATCACCAATACTTTTATTAAGTTAACTATAAAGTAATGATGTACATTGTTTGCATATCCCATATAGACAAAGAAATATGTTGGAGTATCAGAAAACTTTTGGATCGTATTATACATACTATATATATTTTATTCTTAAGCTTAAAGTCTTGTTACTTAATTGTGCTGTATTTCTGTTAAAGTTTTATTTTAGGCATTGTGAATTCAAGCATAGGCAGAAAATGTTCCTTAGGGCTATATATAAACTGTCATTTCTCTAGCTTCTTAGAGTCCTAAAACATTGGAGGGTCAACTTTCTTGCATACTTTTTGTAAAACTCAAGTCAATCCAGTAAAAATTTTGTCTGGAGGAGAAGCAGATTAGGGTCACAGTAAGGAAAGACTCAAAATTCTCCAAATTTTTTCATTCCATTTTCTAAAATTCCACTTCTAAATTTAGCCAAAAGGGACTATATAATATACATGTGTTACAGAGACACAAAGTATGAAATAAATGTTTGTTTCCCTAAAGAAACCAATTCCATAACGGGCTAGTCTCATAATCAACTTTTTTATTTGCAGAGAACAAGAACTCATAGGTATAATCTATGATGTTATATAGAAACCAATCTGTCCCACAAAACTTAGGTCAAAAAGGATAATTTTGGCATACAAAAATTTTGCAAGAATTTCCAGGGACCACTTGAATAGTGGCCTGACAAAGATACTGGGTAAGCAATTTGTGCTACCTTTTGTTTACTTAAGAAACCCAATTAAATGATTTCAAAGTGTTTGGAAAGTGCCGTTTGCCAAGTGTTCCAACCAAAGCCCTGAAGTGTTCCTGAAATCTCTGGCTTCCCTATGGCTTCTAGAGCAAAGGCAAAATAAAATAATGATGGGTTTCTTCTACAGAAAAAATCTTGTAACTTCATGAACAATCATAAGATGGGAATGTACCTAGAAAAATATCCATACAATTACAACATAGGATATAGGTGAATTTCAATGTAACTCTGGTAGTCACGTGAACTTATTGGGCTCGTACTGAAGGTCAAGAAAGGCACAGAGCTTTAGACTTGTGACTGGGAGCTTTAGCCAACTAACCGAAGACTGGAGCAAAGCACATGCCAAAGAAGGGTCCGGGATTCTGAAGGTGAGCCTTCCTGTCCCTGACCTAACAGACACACAGAAGTGCACAGATGTTCCCAATCAGAGCATGGGCACGACTTTTTCCCTGGGATAATCACACCTTCAGAAGTAAAGACATAAACCACCTCTCTTGTAGAGTTCAGCCTTAGTTACCCTCTCTTATTTGTTGTGATAGCTGGGAAATCATCTTAGGTGAAAAAAAAAAAAAAGAGCATTACTTGCTTTAGTATTAAAGCCTCTAGATATTAGAGAATCGAAGAATCAAAATCTCTCTTTGTTATTTTTTGTGGTACTGGTGATTGAACCCAGGGGCATTCTACCTCTGAGCTACACCTCAGCCCTATTTTTTATTCTTTATTTTTAAACAGGGTCTCACTAAGTTGTGAAGGGCCTCACTAAGTAGCTGAGGCTGGCTTCGAACCTGCGATCTTCCTGTCTAAGCTTCCCAAGCACTGGGATTACAAACATGCGCCACCACAACCAGATGTAAGTCATCTTCTTAATGTCTTATACTCTCAGTATGTAACAACTGAATCAAAAAGACAACATGGTCATAAAATATAAAGGCATTTCTGAATAAAATGTTTTGCATGTCTATGTATGTGTATGCACGCACTGACCATAAATAAAATATGTAATAAATAAATAAAATTTATTTATTATTAATAAATTGTTCCCAGGGCAGACTGGGGCCTAGGAATGTATTTCATTATAAAAGCATACAAAGGGGTAAACTGAGTCATAAGGAAAACAAGCAAACAAAATCGCTGTATTAAAACACCCTTCAACGATGTGAAGGAAACACAGAGAAGGCTTGCCAAGAACATCTTTTTCTGTACAAATGTTCTTTGCTCCAGACAGAAAATTCCTTTTGAAGATTAAAAAATTAAGTGTAAGCCAAGAAAAGCCAAGAAATTCAAATTGTGGGCTGACACCGCAACCTCCTTAACCTTGAGAATCCTTCGTGAATGGTGACTCAGAGGTCTTAGTGCCCAGCTCCCTGGAGGTGTGAGCCACCCGTGAGAGGAAGCAGGGTCTGTGTGTCCCATGCAAGTCTGACATCCACGTAACATCCACTTCACCACGCCTGTTGGAATTCTGCTTCGGCCTCCTGGACCATCATCCAGGGAGAGACCATATCAGCCACACCAACACCTTCCTTCCCGTCGCCTGGGCATCCGTCACATGGGTCCTGATTCAGGAGAGTTGGCACACGGCAGTCTCCTCGATTAGGAGCGCACGGGCAAGCCAAACACAAAGGCTACTTCCATTTCTTAATTTGGATGGAAATTTGAGCCAACACTATCAACCGAACACCCATGGAGCTCTCACAGGCTGCCGGCCAGTGGGGGAGGAGTAAGAGTGATGGGAAGCTGGAAGTTAGTGTGCGCAAAGCCTGGCTGCTGGGGTCGAAGGCTCTGATTTTCCCCCATGGACTAAGACCCACCAGGAACACTTCTCGGGTGAAAGGAACGAGAAAATTCGAGAAACGTCCTTACTCGGAAATCCAGCGTGTGTGTGCGTGTGTGTGTGTGTGTGTTTTGTTTTACTGAGGATAGAACAGAGGGACATTCTACTTCTGAGCTACACCCCCAGCCTGATTTTTTATTTATTTATTTATTTATTTATTTATTTATTTATTTATTTATGGTACTGGGGATGGAACCCAGGGGCATTTTACCTCCAGGCTGCACCCCCAGCCCGATTTTTTATTCTTTATTTTGAAACAGGGTCTCACTGAGTTGCAAAGGGCCTCACTAAGTAGCTGAGGCTGGCCGCGAACCTGTGATCCTACTGTCTCAGCCTCCCGAATGCTGGGATTACAAGCGTGCACCCCGCTATGTTTTGTTTTGAAACAGGGTCTCATTAAATTGTGGAGGGGCCTCACCAAGTTGCTAAGACCGGCAGCCAACCCGAGATCCTCCTGTCTCATCCTCCCAAGTACTGGGATTACCAGAGTGCACTACCACGCCTGTTGAAATTCAGCTATTTTAACTGAAAATAATTCTGCTTTTATTCTACTTAATGGATGCTTCTTCACTAACTACATGAGCACAGGAGAGACAAGACTCACCCAGGAGAGCAAAGGGCACTGGCCCATTTTTTTCTTCTTCCAATTACAATGATAGAATCAGCAATAGGAGGCCTACACTGGGTCACAGAAACATTGCGATCCAGCCCACTTAGCCAGGCACAGAAGAGCTATGTTCTAGGTTTTAAGCAAAGGCACATTCTCCCTCCATTAAATGAAATATTCCCCTCAGCAATAACCACCATTTGGACAAAACTTAAGGAGAGAAAAAGAAACCCTCAGTATCTGTGTGGGCTGGGAATGTAAGTCAGTGGGTGGATTCTTGACACTGCCCAAGTGATTGGAGAAGGAGGGAAAAAAAAACCATGTTTATTTGTTAAAATGGAAATAATCAGTAATGGCAAGGGGGCTGAAATATTTAGACAAAGCTGTAATGGAACCCAGAGGACGTTTTTCAGTTCTCATGAAACAGAGTTCCTCCTGATGAAATAGCATACATGTTTTTATAATTCCTTTCCAGGACACTCATTAAAAAATCTACATAAACAAATAAATAAGTAGATATATTTATTTTCCCTGTTAAAATAAGTAGATATATTTATTTTTGCCTCTATTGCACCAGAGCTCTGACATCTGCTCTTGCTGATATTTGTTCTGTGGCTTGCTTATCCAATTAAGGAAGGTATGTATCTCTATTTACATTAGTCGCCTGGAACATTATATAAGGACTTGACTTTACCATGCTCATCACCAAAGTAACCTGATGGTATTCTAATTTGTGAGTGACACTAATTTTAAACCAAAAAACAGCCCCCCCCCAAAAAAAAATCCTTAGTTACAAGGAATTTAAAAACAATTTGGCCCATATTTTGAAAAACTTGTTCTTTAAGGGTATCAACTTTCTGCCAGTTTGCTTGTGTAAGTCCTTTCCAATCCAGCCTGATACCCGTGGTTGTTAATAACAGAATCCAGGCCCCTGCTTCCACACGTCTCTACAATGTCACTTCTATTTGAGTACTGTCACCCCGGTGACCTGTTTATGATCACAAACCAATAGAAGAGCTAGGAATAAAATCCAGGGTTCTATTTTTCTTTTAAACGAGGAAACCACATGTTAATCTACTAATATCCGAGGGGCCGTGGGACTCAAGTGGGTTTTGTTAAATTAAAAAAATTTTTTTCTAGGCTAGAGTTTGAAAGAATGGGGGACAATCTTGTCTCTTTGAAAAGGGGAGAATTTCTCCAACTCTCTACCCTGTGTTTCCATCCAGGTGATTCACTAAAAGGTTGCTGTTGCTACTGCAAAACTGATGTTTTCTCACCTAACATGGAGGACACAGCTCTTGTCACCAGTCTCTTTATCTCTGGAAATTCACTATAAAAAAGCAAGCCTTTCAGTAAACAGAGGAAAAATTTTCCTTCCTTAAACTGATTTCAAGCCCATGCCAGCAGACAGTAATGCAGAATTTTTGCTGGACCAGAAGTCATGTCTTTCATTAAAATGGCCTCTAGACATGGTGTCTGTATGCCTCATTTAAGATGGCAGCAATAACTCTTAGTCATTGGCCAGCACTAGGCCAAGGGTGTTATATACATTATATCCCATTTACTTCAAATGATACTAATATGGTATGAAAACATCAGTTTTCTTCTTGATAAGAGACCTAAGGTAACCAGTCACTACACATGTCCCGGTTAGCTGGAATTTGAAGAATAGAATTCTAGAGATTCTTTTCCTATAAGGAATGAGGTTACTTTCTCTCTTCATAAGCCTCACTGCCCTCCCAGTGACCTTCAGTGGGCTCAGCTTAGCCGGGCAATGGTATCAGCACATTAGATAAAACACAGGGTAGGAATGCCCCACCCACCTCTTCATCACTGACATACCACCATCCCTAATAGAACCCTCTATTTAAACACGAAGCTAAAAATAATGTTTGGGCCACAGACATACAGCGCTAAGCATCCTTTGTACCTGAGAGGCCAGGTGGGAGAGTTCAGAGTTTAAAGACTATGTCATTTATCAGAATGGCCCCCCTAGCGTCCCAGCTTTATGCTCCTATCCACAGCCTGGCTGGAATCTGTCATTTGCTGGGCCATCAGTAATAGTACTGCCATTATCCTATGTGCTAGTAATTTTGACACTCGGCATCACTGGCTGGTGTGCAGCAACAAGAAATATGTTTTAATGATTTCTTGAAATGTGTTGATATAATTAAGAGGAGGATCTGTACATTTCACACGTTTCCAGTCCGCAAATATTTTGATGTTTAAGTCACGAGGGCCTGCCAAACTGGCCTTTGGAATTAAAGTCTGTTATTTATAAAAATAAAAAATCATACAGTTACCTAATTCAAGTTCACCATAGTCTCCATTATGTCTTAAATTATGTTACATGTCATAATCTGTTACATTAATATAAGTTACTGCAGTGAAACCTTATTAATATCATCGCCACATGCTTGAACATACCAACTAAACACTTAGAAAACAATGTCATTGCCACAGAGGGACTTCTTACATTTGACATTTAAAATGATAGACTCCCACAAATATTGTGAAAGATTTTTCTCAGGTGCTATTTGTACAGACAAACAAAATTGCAAATGGTTCAATTATCACTTCAAAGGATTTATTAAATCCCATGAGTAGAAACCTATTTGGGCTACACCAAACTAATACATCAAAGTGCTCTAATTTATGGGATGGGAAGGCTGTTGAAAACTGATGAAATATATGGACTGCAGGATATATTTCCTTAAAAGGCAATTTCAGTTATAAAACTTTAAACAAAGTATTGGCAAAGATTTGCTTTGATAAAAAGAGATGACTGATAATTGCCCGGTCGCTATTTGGATATGGAAATGTGCTTTCAACCCCATAAGAATTGTGTCATTTATAGTGTTAACTTATGCGATACATCTTTTTTTTTCCCCCCCGCAGGTAAAGGGAAAAGAGTTCAACTTTGATCCAACATAAACTCTGACAAATTTCAAAGCCTTTGTAAAAGCTAAATTAATGAGAAACGTTACACAAAATGCTTTATAGTGCAGTTAAGATGTTAACAGTTCCAAAACTTGAATTAACCTCAAATTATTGTAGAAGCCTCTTAACCACTCATATTTTATTGTTCAATATTGAAAAAGACACACCTGTACAGCCAGTTTTTCCCTTTTTGCCTGAATATCCCATATCGCAGTGGCAGATAAAGGAGCCTTTGGTATTTTCGCAGGTCCCGCTTAGGCAGATATTTGGATTCAGGTCACATTCGTTGACATCTGTAAGACATAGGTGTTATTCATTACGTGCAACTGTTTTACTTAATTGAATAGTTTTTCTATGAGATAAAATAACTATGGCAAATAAATTAGAATAGGTGAAGAAATCTTATAAAAATATTATAAAATACTTTAATAATGCTTTCACTCAGTAAAAAAAAAAAATATGGCAGTTAAGGAGCCAAAGTCATATTGCCGGCTAATTATATAAACTGGTTTTACCTGGCCCCAGAAGGGGGTCAGGTGATCAAATAAACAGATTGGCTCCAAGCTGCTCACGTGACAGTTTGGAAAACTTTTTCAAATGGCACACATACTCTGTTGCAAAAATAGAAATTTTAACTCAGTATGCAATTTTAGTTTCCATAGTCAAAAAGAAAGACGAGATGAACTGTAAGTCTTAGCACAAGTCAGTAAAAAGTTTTTATTTATTTCCCAGATTTAAAAAATACTGTTTTATGACATTCGTTTCAGGTACTAAGACTTCATACATTTAATATATTTTTTTCTGTGTATGGTACTGGGGACTGAACCCTAGGGCATTCTACCTCCCAGCTATAACCCTGGTCCTTTTTATTATTTATTTTTGGAACAGGGTCTCACTAAGTTGCTGAGGTACGTCTCAAACCTGTGATCCTCCTGTCTCAGTCTCCCAAATACTGGGATCCCAGTTGTCTACCACCATGCCTGGCTAGACTTCATACATTTGCAGTAAAAATTTTCAAAACTATAAATGTGGTAAAGATTTAACCAATTCATGACTCTTCTAAGACAGAAGAGACTTTCCACTGAAATAACTAAAAAAATGGACAGTAGATATGCAAAAGTTTTTTTTTAAAGATATTGGACATTAGGCACTATCATTGAGAGAAATAAAATAAATTATGCAGGTTCTAGATGGCCCTCAGATTAAAGTATTAAGGGAGTTTTAAGTCCATGGTCTGGAGAGCGGGAGGCTGGATGGATCTAAGAACTCTCACTGAGTCGAGGGGAAAAGAGGGGAAGAATCCGGGAAGTTTTAAAGGCCAAGATAGCTAAAGGTCATAGGTAAAAGGACAGAAGAGACATCCGTAGAGGGTCTTCCTCGATCACTCAAGTGAATGGTGATGAGCACACTTATGTGAGGTAGCTAACCGTTCAAGGCTGGGGAAAGCAGGACCCAGAAGAATCAGAAGCAACAATCCTCAAAGCTCACAGAAGGCCTGGAACTGTGCCCATCCCCACCAGCCAAACTGGAAAACCTCATAATTCACAGGGAATTGGGTGCAGTATCCAGAAGGGTCTTGCCTAAGGAACGCAGCAAAATTAGCCCCAGGCTAACTGCTGCTTAAAAGCTTAAGTGCAAGACCTTGAAAGGATCAATCTGTTTCCGAGTAATTTAACTATACTCCAGAGCAAAGCCCGAGAATATTTCTAGAAACACAGAAACATCCAGTACCTAAGACATCCAGTACCTACTAAGGCGAAACTTACAATGCTTGGCTTATGATAAAAAAATTTACCAGGTATTCAGTGAAGCAGGAAAATATGAACCAGAGTTAGGAAGAAAGTCAATGTATTGAAATGATCCAGAATTGACACAGAGGACAGAATTTATCACACTAGGGTGCTAAACAGTTATTACAACTACATTTCATGTTCAGGAGGAATGATTGAACATATTAAGTACAGACACAGACATATGAAAACAGACCCAAAATAAACTTTTAGAGATGAAAACTATAATGACTGAGATAAAAAATTCAGTGGGAAGCATTAAGGCAGATTAGATACTGCAGAAGAAAAGCTTAATACATTTGAAGGCCTAGCTATAGGAACTATCCAAAGCAAATGTCGTCAATTCTAAAGTTTACTGAATTCTTGTTGGAGATAAATTTTGTGTGGCTTTAGAGAAACACTTATTTTAAAAGCGTATTAAACTGGAGTCACATCAGGGAGAGGGACAAGCGGACAGAAGTAATGGATAGATAATAGACAAATGAATCTATTATGTGAGATGATCATTGTTAATTTTGGATAAATTGCTATAATATTAAAAAATTTTTAAAAAATGTCTATTAGGAGTTGGTTAGTGGTTAGCTCATCAATATACCATATCTGATAAGAGCATTATATCACAGAAGCAAGAAAGCTTCTCTTTGGAATGCTGGCTCTAAAATAGAAGTAGTATGCTCTTAAATAAGCAACAACTAAACAAACTTTAATGTGATTTAACAGTGCGTGCGAATAATCAGACAGGATGGACAGTTCTGTCTTCTGTGCTTACCTACACAAGTTTTCATGTCTTCAGACGCCATGAATCCATCATAGCACAAACACCTGTACTCTCCTGGTATGTTTGTACACTGGCCGCCATCACAGATATTGGGGTTATCTTCACACTCGTCAATATCTGCAAAGAATGAAACCAACAAGCACACGTTGTTGGTATTGAGTCCATTATTCAGTGAGAAAACGTAACTGAACCAAGTCACATAAACTCAGCCTATTTGCATAAGACTATTAACGCTCATATCCAAAGGCACGTAAAGTACATGATCCCATCAGGTCTTCTAAGGTGAAAAAGGAAAGAACCACTTTTAAGATTCACAATATACTCTTTAAGACAAGATCCGCGTCCACTTAAAAGTCTGTATTTAATTTAAAAAATTAACTCATATGAATTTATCATTCAAACATGATGAGGGAGCTGGGAGGGGGAAGAGGGAAACTCCCTAATGTACAGGATGTACGTTCATAAACAAAGTCAATCACTAAGCCAAGCATGGGAAGAGGAAGGGAAGGGAACAGGGTGGGCATTGGGTAAGGGCTAATTTGGGTGATGTGTGCATGGATGCCTCCATCTTGTACTCCATTAAGATTTAGGACTCCAATAAACCAATAAAGAAACATTAAATAAACAAAAATGATTAGAGATTTTCTTTTTTCTCATTGTCAAGTTACAAATGCCTACGGCCTATTATTTTCTATTTTATTTATATTTATGGTGAAAATCACTTGAAATAAGCCTATGTACTGAAAAAGTACATTTCATTTTTAAATAACATTTAATTAGCCTTTAACATTTCATTTTTATAGTCAAATTTACATCTGGAGTTTTTTTTTTTTTTTGGGGGGGGGAGAGTTTTCTTTCACCTATAAAATAGCTATGGTTTCTTGACTCAAATTCTTTTAACCAGAGTCAAAATCAAACCCTCTGACACCCACTTCATTTCTCATCTGTAGCTTTCTTGATCCTGGGTGATACAGCAGGAATCAGAACAGTGGGTCTTAAACTTTGGCTTGCATCCAAATGATTTGGAAAAGTTGTAAAAACACAGACTACTGAGACAACTGAGACTACCCAGTAGTTTCTGCTTCTGTAGATCTGGGATGGGGCCCGAGATTTTATATTTCTAACCAGTCCTCAGGCGATGCTATACCTAGATCGGCACTGAACTTGATTAACACGTCAAACTCTTCAAGAAGAGTTTGATCAATAAGGAAAATGAAGCTTGATCAATAATCAATAAAAAAACACATTTTATAGTCCGTATATTATATGCCAGGCACTATACTGAGCTTTGTATATGCTCTTCCGTACAGACCATCTGAGTTCCTTAGTTCCTTGTATAGATATAAACGAAATCTGATGGTAAGTATCTTGGTCAGAGACACGCAGCCAAAACATGTGATGAACAAGGATTCAAAGCTAAGACTGGCTGAATCCAAAGCCCAGGCCCTGCACCACTCTACTTAGGGGGCTGACACAGAGAGATTTCAAAAGGAGGCTGACACTCACTTACCCGTGCATGATCTCTGGTCGGGCATCAGTGCGAATCCTGGCTGACAGCTACATTCATAGCTGCCTTCGGAGTTTGTGCAGAAGGTTTCACAGCCTCCGTTCATGATGCTGCATTCATCGATGTCTAGAAGAAATGACAAGCATGTCACCTCCTGGTATGGGGTCAACATACATTTATTTATTTATTTATTTATTTATTTATTTATTTATTTATTTATTTCAGTACTGGGGATGGAACCCAGGAGCATTCTACCTCCAAGCTACACCCCCAGCCCTATGTTTTAAGTCTTTTTATTTTTTGTGGTACTGGGGATGGAACTCAATAGCCTTCTACCTCTGGGCTACACTCCCAAACCTATTTTATATTTTATTTGGAAACATGGTCTCACTAAGTAGCTGAGGCTGGCTTAGAAACTGGCATGATCCTCCTGTCTCAGCCTCCCAAAGTACTGGGGTTACAAGTGTGCGCCACCACGCCTGGCTAGTCTTTTTATTTTTTGAAACAGGGTCTCACCGAGTTGCGAAGGGCCTCGCTAAGTAGCTGAGGCTGTCCGCAAACCACAATCCTCTGGTCTCAGCTTCCCAAATGCTAGGATTACAAGTGTGAACCACTATACCCGGCTCTGATTTAAACATTTATGTCCTCCCAAATTATACTAAGATTTAGCTAACATCATGACAGTATTAAGAGGTAGGACCTTAATCGGTAATTGGGCCATGAGCGCTCAACCCTTATGGTGACATTGGTGCCATTTACAAAGGGTGAATTTGGTCTCCTCTCACCTTCTTGCCTTTTGACAAGGCCCTGTGCCAGCACTTTGATACTGGACTTCTTGGTCTCCTAAACTGTGAGTCAAAGAGTTTCTATTCATTATAAATTATCCAGCCTCAAGGATTCTGTTATAGCAGCATGAATACTGACTAAGACACCTTCTCTGTTTATAATGGTGGCAATTCTCTTGCTCACAGAGTCCATTCTAAACTTGAAATTCAGTTTGGTTGGCTGAGGTTACAATCATTTTTAAGAACCTGAGCTGAAGTTCTGAGTTGCTTCGGGCCAAGTATTCAGAAGGATTTGTGCTGATTTATGGTTTTGGGTGGAAACCATGTGAGCGTTGGCAGTTCCACACGGTGTACACCCCAAACCAGGAAAAAACTGGCAGCATCTAAGAAATTTCACTTTGACTTTGGGCATAATAAAGCCACAGGACTTTCTATGCCGCTCTTCACGGCAAGACTAAACCTACAAAGGGCTGACCATGAAACAAAATGCGTGTCCCGCAAAAACCCATCTTCAAGGAGCACCCAACATGGCCTCTATTTCAACTGGAGATAGGAACGTCTCGGGGTCGTCCTTCCCACGGTGATTCTTTGAAATCTTTTAGCTGATGTACACCACCTGAGTGTAAATATCTCACCCTGTGCTTTTTTTTGTCTTTTCTATTGCACTCTTCACACTTAGTGTATTTCAGGGGGCCAGATAACACTGGCTAGTTTGCCTTGCACACGTGTGCATAAACAAGGCATACATGGGTCAAATAATACTTGTGATGGCAAAAACCATCCTATATCCTTCACTAAACTAACTCTCTCTCTCTCTCTCTCTCTCTCTCTCTGCAGTACTGGGGAACCCAGTGGCATTCTACCTCCAAGCCTCACCCCCAGCCCTACTTTTTATTCTTTATTTTGAAACAGGGTCTCACTGAGTTGCAAAGAACCTCACTAAGTAGCTGAGGCTGGCCGCGAACCTGGGATCCTTCCTGTCTCGACCTCCCAAGTACTGGGATTACAAGTGTGTGCCGCCACACCTGGCTCTGACTCTTTAAAACAAATAGGGGAGGTGCTGTCTAAGGACTGTGAGCCACTATTAAAAGAGTTTTCCTTACAGGGAATCAAGAAAGGTTAAGTAAAAGTAGTGATGAAAACAGAACTCAGAAAATACTGTTTACTCACTTTACAAAAGGACTAAATTCAACATAAAACAAGAAGTGACTTACCAACACAGAAGAGCCTATCGGGAGTTGAGTGATAGCCAGGGTTGCAGGCACACTGATACTTCCCTATGAGGTTCACACAGCGGCCGTTGGGACAGAGGTTCGCGCTCAGTTCACACTCGTTGATGTCTGTTTAGAAGTAAAGAAGAACAAATATAAGCTTCCAACTCTGGCAGAGGCGTAGGTGGAGCAGGTGGCCTCAGGCAAGCGATGCGAAAGGTGTCCTCCTTACCAATACACGCAGAGATGTTTGGGGACAGCTGGTGACCAGGTGGGCATTCGCAGCGGTAACTTCCCTCTGTGTTCAGGCAAACGCCTCCACGGCAGAGAAGAGGATCTCGCTGACACTCATCGATATCTGAAAAATAGAAATGACACAGGATGGAGATGCTGGTGGTTCCCTCATCTCCTTTGCCAAGACATCCCCTTTACCATCCCTCAGTTGCTAGGGGTCCTGAACACTAATGGCTTACAGCTCCCTTTATTATTTATTTTTATTTTTATTTTTTGTGGGTCTGGGGATGGAACCCAGAGGCATTCGACCTCCGAGCTACACCCCCTGCCCTTTTTTATTCTTTATTTTGAAACAGAGTCTCACTAAGTTGTGGAGGGCCTCATTAAGTAGCTGAGGCTGTATTTTTATTTTATTATTTTTGTGTGTGTGTGGTACTAGGGATGTGAACCTAGGGGCATTCTGCCTCCAAGTTATACCCCCATCCCTTTGTAAAAAAATTTTTTGTTGTTATGCCGGGCCTGGTGGCGCATGCGGAGACAGGAGCATCATGCAGGTTTGAAGCCAGCCATGCTGGCTTAAGAGACCCTGTTTCCAAATAAAAAAGTATAAAAATAGGTCTGGGAGTGTAGCCTGGAGGTAGAAGGGTTTCCAGGAGCCCCAGTACCAACCAACCAACCAACAAACAAATTGTGTGTGTGTGTGTGTGTGTGTGTGTGTGTGTGTGTGTGTGTGTTACTGAGGCTTGAATCTAGGGGCATTCTACCTTTGAACTACATCCCCAGCTCTATTTTTTTATTCTTTATTTTGAAAATGGGGTCTCACTAAGCTGCAGAGGGCCTAAATAAGTAGCTGAGGCTGGTCGCAAACCTGCAATCCTCCTGTCTCAGCCTCCCAAGTACTGAGATTATAAATGTGCACCACCAAGCCTGGCAAATTTTCTTTTGTTGTTTTCAAACAGGCTGATTTTGAAGCTAGGATCTTACTGTCTCAGCCTCCCAAACACTGGGATTAAAGGCATATGCCACCATGCCTGGCCAGGGTCTCTTCCTGAATTGATGTCCATTGCACTGAAGAATATCTGGGAGGTGAGAGATTAGAGCCCTTTCCCATGCTAGAGGTCACCCATGGCCGATAACTCATTGAACTGGCATGTAAATATAAAATTTTGACCTTGAATCAGCAGCTGCTTTCTGGCTCCTCTGTACTCAGGAGTTCCCTGTAGGATCAGACTAAGGCTGAAATGCAGCCAAATGCCTGGATTATTGTCTTTCCTGCATTAATCTTCTTCCCCCACTCCCTGATAGGCTCCTGAGAACATTCCCTGGGGGCAGGACACTTTAGCAAGCATCCCTAAAGCTTAAAGCAGTGCTTAAGTCTAAAGCATCACTTTAGACGCTGTTTCTAGGGAACCTGACTTACAGCAGTCAGCTCGATCGATCTCTCTTTCTAGAAACGCGGGACACGCAAGCCCTGTGATGGGACTTCTACTCTAGCTTACCTCTGAACCGTTCTCGATATTTTAACTCTCCCAGGTGTTCAGCTTGCTTCTCAAGGATACACAACTGACCTTCGAGGTCACCCTCAGCCCTCCAGAAGGGGTTTTCCCTCATTCCTTCTCCACGTCAGCCTCCCTCTACCACAGACTGATTTCTGGCTCATTGCTCAGGAGACCAGGATGATGGGCCGCAGGAAGAATCCGGGGCACGGGCTGCGAGGGCACCCGAGCTCCTCGTCAGCCTTCTCTGCCTGTGCGGGCCAAGTGGCCACAGACCTACCCATGCAGTTCTTCATCATCATGAATCCACTCTCATAGCCTTCATCACACTTGCACTCAAAGTCCCCCGGGGTGTTCACACACTGGCCTCGGCCACAGAGGTCGGGAGATATGCGGCACTCGTCGATGTCTGTAAGAAAAGGGCGCACGGCGGTGAGTGAGCGTCAGGACGGCACGAGGAAGAGACAGGATTTTACAGGTGAGCCTCTCTGCCCCGGAGACCCAGGCACTGACCTGTGCAGTTCCTCTCTTCAGAGTCGAGAGCAAAGCCGCTGTCGCACCTGCACTTGAAGCTGCCGATGGTGTTCCTGCACTTGCCGTGGGTGCAGAGGCTGGGGATCATCTTGCACTCGTTGATGTCTTCAAAGAGAAACACGGGGGAGAGAGACTTATAAGCCAAGCAAGCAGGAGGCCTCCATGTCCAGAACCCAGTAGGCTGCAGGGTCCTGAAGTAAGATCCTGGCAATATTCCTTTCAAACAATGTGTGATGACCCAGGAGACGTGGCTTCTTGTAAACACTTCTAGCCTTTTTTGATTTCTCCACTTTCAAAAACATTTTTGGAGAAGCCAAGTGTGTTTATTTGGACGTCTAGGTCCCAGAACACCACCTTATGCATCATTATATACTTAATAATAATTACTGTGATTACTTAATCAATTTATTTATTTTTGTGGCACTGGGGATGGAACCCAGGGGCATTCTATCTCCGAGCTACATCCCCCAACCCTATTTTTATTCTTTATTTGGAAACAGGGTCTCACCGAGTTGCAGAGGGCCTCACTAAGTAGCTGAGGCTGTTCATGAACCACTATCCTCCTGTCTCAGCCTCCCAAATTCTGAGATTACAAGTGTGTACCATCACGTCTGGCTATGATTACTTATTAATACTTAATAATGTTTTTCCTAGTATACAAGAATCTCTTTCAGTTATAATGACAAAATTTTAATGGTTTATAATATTGAGAAAATATTTTAAAATAGTACAAATTATTACTACTAATAATAAATATGAGTAATAAGTATTACTCATATTTACCACAAATAAGTGAATACATTTTTTTTGGCAGGTGTGGGGATGGGACCCAGGGGCATTCAACCTCCGACTACACCCCCTTACCTATTTTTTATTCTTTATTTTGAAACAGGGGCTCACTAATTTGGGGAGGGCCTCACTAAGCTGAGGCTGTCTGCGAACTGTGATTCTCTGGTCTCAGCCTCTCGAATGCTGGGATTACAAGTGTGCGCCATGATGACCGGCTAAGTGCATACTTTAAATGACAAACATCTATCCTTAAAAGCACAGAGAGGATGACCAAAACACATTAACCCATCACAACCAATTGAATACACAGTAGAATAAGGTATTCACTTCATGCTGTTTGGTGCTTTCTTGATATATCTTGATGTCATTTATAACCTAACTTATACAAGGAATTTGTACTATTTTAAAATATTTTGTCAATATCATATACCATTAAGATTTTGCCACTACTACCGAAAGAAATTCTTGTACACTAGAAGACCCTGCATATACACAGCATGTGACTCAAGTTTCCCCTCACTGGGGACCTTTCTAAGCAAGATCTAGAGCTCAAGAGGCACATGTGAGGTCATGAAAGACAGAACTGGCAGATTAAATCAAGGACATCAAGTTCTTTGAGGGCAAAGGATTACCACAGCCATCGGACATAAATTGTTCAAGTTGCTTTGAATTAATTTAAGAGGGCTCTCTGAAAACTCTTTCCAAATAGAACAATGTTAACCCCCAGGACTTCTTGGGTCAAAGAAAGGAGAAGGAGAAGGAGAAGGAGAGGGAGAGGGAGAGGGAGAGGGAGAGGGAGAGGGAGAGGGAGAGGGAGAGGGAGAGGGAGAAAGAGAAGGAGAAGAAGAAGGAGAAGGAGAGGGAGAGGGAGAGGGAGAGGGAGAGGGAGGAGAGGGAGAGGGAGAGGGAGAGGGAGAGGGAGAGGGAGAGGGAGAGGGAGAGGGAGAAAGAGAAGGAGAGGGAGAGGGAGAGGGAGAGGGAGAGGGAGAGGGAGAGGGAGAGGGAGAAGGAGAGGGAGAAGGAGAAGGAGAAGGAGAAGGAGAAGGAGAAGGAGACGGAGAAGGAGAATGAGGAGGAGGAGGCAACCACCAAATTTTTCTACACACAGACAATTAAGTGGTATTTATACACTTATTTTCTGTTTTCTGAGTTAATTTAGTTATGAAGGATATAATACTTGATCCAGACCTTTAAAGTCCATCGTGAGAAACAATGGGCAAAACCGAGTTGCCAACACTAATTCTACACGCAGAACTTAAGCTGGGATCGCTTGCATAACTGCATCTCTGGGTGCCCGATTCTATTTTTCCATCTGCTGAAGTAAATAAACTCTATCGTTGTGCATAAAAAAGTTAAATCAACTTTTTTTTTTTTTGGCGTGTGTGGTACTGGGGATTGAACCCAGGAGCGTTCCATCTCGGAACTCTACCCTCAGCCCTATCTTTAAATTTTTATTTGAAAACACAGTCTCACTAGGTTGTTGAGAATCTCACTCTACCTGCTGAGGCTATCCTCAGACCTATGCTCTGCCTGTGTTTGCCTCCAAAATACTGAAATTACAGGCATGGGCCACCACCGTTGGCTCTAAATCAATTTTTATTTAGACTAGATCCAACTGCTTATCTCTGACGCAGATTTGAGGTTGCAACATGACACACTAAAATAGTATTTGAAAAATCCTAAGTCACCCGAGTGTGTTTGCCACAGAGAAGAAGTTGCTGGGTTTGGACAGAAAGGACCTGCAGGGTTTCTCAGCCACCTCTGTCTGTACTCAGTGGATGGCAGCCATGTGGACGCTTCAAATCAGCAGACAGACGGTCAGATCACATGGCCTTAGCAGATGGCATACAGCTTTCCAGGGGCGGGGGGCGGATTTCCCTTTCACTTATTTTTGGCTTGGGGTAGTATTAAGATGGACCCTAGCACTCTGTGTCTTAGAAGAGTGAGGTTAGAGATCTCAGAAAGTTCTGAGAAAGTGAGTCTAGCACAAGCCAGGCGTGGTGGTGCACACTTGTACTCCCAGCATTTGAGAGGCTGAGACAGGAGGATCGCAGTTTGCGGACAGCCTCAGCTACTTAGTGAGGCCCTCCGCAATTCAGTGAGATCCTGTTTCAAAATAAAGAATAATAAAAAAAAAAATAGGGCTGGGGGTGTAGCTTGGAGATAGAATGCCACTGGGTTCCATCTCCAGTACTGTAAAAAAAAAAAAAAAAAAAAAAAGAAGAGTTTAGCACAGAGGGAACATTTTTCTATTTATAATTCAGAAAGCTAGAGAGCCAAGCATGGTGGCACATGCCTGTAACCCCAGTACTTGGGAAGCTGAGACAGAAAGATGGCAGGTTCGCGGCCAGCCTCAGCTATTTAGTGAGGCCCTCCACAACTCAGTGAGACCCTGTTTCAAAATAGAGAATAAAGAAAAATTAGGGTTGGAAAAAATAATTCAGAAAGCTAAACAGACAAGCTGAGTTGAGCCAGAGAGGACTACACTGATGATATTCACTGTAATAATTCTTGTGGGCTCATGAAAAAGGTATCCCGTTGCTCTAAAGAGCAAACCAGTGGACTGTCCAAAACACCATACCTTTGAAGAAAGGTTTCCCGTTGGTAATATCTTTTGTGGCAAACCCAGGACCCCTGGGGCAGAGCTCCTCATACTCTGGGGTGTTTCTTAAAGGACACTCCTCGCATTCCTCGGTGCCCCAGGCGCCCCCGACGGAGCAGCAGCAGGCATCCATGCGGTGGCGGCCGGCGATGGGCAGGGTACACTCCTCGTCGTCATATCGCAGGTAGCAGGTTTCCAGGCGGATGTCTGTCACAGGGAACAGAGGAGAGGCTCAGGAGGGCTGCCCTGCTTTTCCTGCCCCGAACTGCCACCTCTCCTTAGGAACTAAGGCGCTATATACTTATTGGGTGGAATTGAATATATTTTTTCGTGGAAGCAAACCAGGCTATGATGGGAGGATTCCTGCCTATAATAGAGACGCTCTTCTCTCTTCTCTGTGATAAGCTCCCTTTCAGCTTCAGGTGTCTTCTGGCAATTCACATAAGGTGAGGTATTCTGAGAACTCCGACTGTGCTCTTTGGGGGAAGTTTTCTCCCTGTCTCTGACGTCTGAGTGCCACACAACTTTTTTTTTTTTTTTATCATGTTTTCTCTATCAAAACAAGAGCTCTGAAAACAAATCCTAAGCTAAACACTGAGCATCCTTCAACTGAAAAACCTAAATGAAGGATTTCATTAAATGCCAGTTCTTCCAAAGAAACTAAGACTCCAGAGTGGGATCAACCGACATCCTTCATTACCAAAAGACTCTGGGGTTTAAGTTTTATATCTATAGGTCTGTTAGTTCTAATTTGTAAATGGTCAAAATCCCTAGCCAGGCGTGGTGGCCCATGCTTGTACTCCCAGCATTTGGGAAGCTGAGACAGGAGGACTGTGGTTCGAAGACAGGCTCAGCTACTTAGTGAGGCTCTTTGCAACTCAGTGAGACCCTGTTTCAAAATAAATAATAGAAAATAGGGCTCGCATTGTAGCTTGGAGGTAGAATGCCCCTGGGTTCCACCCCCAGTATCACACATACACAAAATAATCCCTTAACTGCAAACCGCTCTTAACCACTGCAACCAGCACCACTGTTTGTATGCTGGCTTTCACTAAGGATGCTCTTCAGAGCACTGACAGTCCGAAGCCACAGTCCTAACATCAGAATAATCTGCCAGACACCAAAAGCATTACTTTTGGCTTTGAAACTTGCTGACATGGGGGGCAGCCTCCTAAGGACTTAGTGCTCTCGATCCTGTGCCTGGTCTCCCCCACGTCATTGGGATGGTCTGACTGGGTTCGAGGTGCCTACTTGGGCATCACCACTCTTAATACCAATAGGTGTGTTTCCTGAAAGGCCTGTCTTTCGAGCTGGTGGTGAGACGTATCTGTAAGTCATTACATATGATTTCCTATTAAATGCAAATGCTGTTTTTCTTTCCAGCATTCACCTTGTATCTTGTAGCCCATGGCATATGGAAGGCAGATAGAATAGTTTTGGAATAATAGTTGTGATAAAAATGATATAAGAATAATTATACAACAAAGAGCTCGAGTTTCTCCTCAATAGCTTGTTCTCTACTATTCTTTCTTTTTCTTTTCCTTATTCTTTTCTTTTTGTGTGCGTGCATGGTACTAGAGATGGAACCCAGGGGCCTTCTACCGCTGGTCTACACCCCAGACCTATTATATGTATGTATGTATGTATGTATGTATATGTGTGTGCATATATATGTGTGTGTGTGTATATATATATATATATTTTTTTTTTTTTTTTTTTTTTTTGCGGGTCTGGAGATGGAACCCAGAGGCATTTGACCTCTGAGCTATACCCCCTGCCCAATTTTTTATTCATTATTTATTTATTTATTTATTTATTGGTGGTACTGGGGGTGGAACCCAGAGGCTTTCTACCTCCGGGCTATACTCCCAGACCTTTTTTATATTTTATTTGGAAACAGGATCTCACTAAGTAGCTGAGGCTGGTTTCGAACCCATGTGATCCTCCTGTCTCAGCCTCCCAAGCGCGGGGATTACAAGCATGCGCCACCACGCCCGGCTTATTCGTTATTTTGAAACAGGATCTCACTGAGTTGTGGAGGGCCTCACTAAGTAGCTGAGGCTGTCCGCGAACTGCGATCCCCCGGTCTCAGCCTCCCGAATGCTGGGATGACAAGCATGCGCCACCACGCCTGGCTTATTTTATATTTTATTTGTAAACGTTTCACTAAGTTGCTGGGAGCCTTACTAAGCTGCTGAGGTTGGCTTTGAACCTGTGATCCTTCTGATTCAGCCTCCCAAGAACTGGGACGACAAGCGTGCACCACCACGCCCACTTTCTCTACTTTTTTTTATAAAGTGCAAACACAGAACTTGATTTGGAAAGGTGATTTGTCAAGAATTCCACCATGGATCTTAATGGACATGATGACTTTGGCATGCAGAATCAAATGTTCAACTGCATCTTGTTGATTAAGTCTTGTCTTTTAAAACTTGTCTTCAAGGGGTGATTATTAGAAAAATAACAAGTTCAGTATTTACCAAGGCAGATCCTTCCCGTGGCATCCAAAGTCATTCCGCTGGGACACTGACACTTGAATGATCCCCTGGAGTTGACACACAGGCCATTTTTACACACTCCTGGGAATACTTCACACTCATCTATATCTAAAAAGAAAAAAAGCATGGAATTAATACATGTGCGTAATCCTACCTCATCACACTCAGAGATTCATGATTATTCTCACAACAGTAATGATAACGTTAATCTTGATGAGTGCACAAAACAAATCTGCTTCCAAATAGTTTATGTAGAATCGCTGGATGTCCAAATAGCAACCTAGTACTAAAGATAAAAGAATTTCTCCACTGGTCTATGAGAAAAGGTGTGTGCGTTCTGGGAGTCAGCTCTGGGAACTGTGGACATCTCAGGTGAGGTTCCCATGGGCCATATAATTAGCTTTATGAGACCAGATGTCTGGAAATAAAGAGAGAAACAGAAGCCTGGTCTTTCAAAACAGCAAAGAAGAAATATCTTGGAGGTGAGCATAAGGAAAAGTTCTACTTTAAGAAGTGACTGCTAGCTGGGCGTGGTGGCGCAGGCTTGTAATGCCCGCGCTTGGAAGGTGGAGACAGGAGGATCGCGCAGGTTTGAAGTCAGCCTCACTGGCTTAAGAGACCCTGTTTCCAAATAAAATAATATAAAATAGGTCTGGGAGTGTAGCCCGGAGGTAGAAGGTTTTCCAGGAACCCCAGTACCACCCCCCCCAAAAAAAAAAAAGTGACCACTAGCCAGGCGTGGTGGCACATCCTTGTAATACCAGCATTTGGGAGGCTAAGACAGGAGGATCACAGTTTCCCGGACAGCCTCAGCTACTTTAGCGAAGCCCTTTGCAACTCAGTGAGACCCTGTTTCAAAAAGTAAAAAGACTAAAAAATAGGGCTGGGGAGGTAGAATGCCCCTGGGTTCTACCCCCCATACTGCCAAAAATAAATAAATAAATAAATAAATAAAAAATAAAAAGTGACCACTAGAAAAATAACGAGTTCAGCCAGGAAATCCGCAGGAAATGGTTAACGAGTTCTAACTTAGTAATGGTCTAGGCTGTTCTGGCTACACTGTGGTGGTCCCTGCTTAGGTTGCAAAGAGTCAGAAGATGCCCATGTGCAGCCAATCGTCACTCACCCAATCTCTCAAATGGACCAGTCCTTCCCACTTGGCATAAATAGGGAGCAGTGTGTTCACTGTATTTAATTTGGAAAAACACTCATCAAGTTATTCCAAAGAAAGGCACTTACTTGCCAATGTCAAAGAGGGGGAGCGTTAGTTAAGAAACGAACAGACCGTGTCTCTGTTTTGAAGATACAACCTTCTAAGCCAGGACTGTTGAAAGAATTCCAAATATTCCCTTGGAGTGGCGATACCTGGGGAGGGGGTGGGATCTACCTTTCTGGGTTTTGTTTGTTTGTTTTGTTATTGTCCTGGCCACTCGTATACCAAAATGAGCTGCTAGGCTCAGATAAGTTATTACAGTGGGTCTGGACCAGGAAAAGGCCAAAGGATTCAGTCATCATTTGGAAAGCAAGTCCTTGGGCGGGGGTTTGTAGTGTTCTTTGTTTTAACAGGGGGAAAAAAAATCTTCATTTCATCCCACATGTGGGACTAATTGCTGTTTTTAAAATATTTCAGCTGCGGTGTCATGTCAGATTGTATTAGTCACCATGACCTATATCTATCTGGGACTTTGTGAGAAAGGATCACAGCAAACTGGAGAGAATCCACATCAATTTCCAAAAAAATAGGAAGCAGAGTGTATCCTTCGACATCACCCATGACCATGAGACAGGCAAACAAAACCTCCGGCACCAACCAGGGAAAATGCAAATTTCACATCCTCATCAAAAATTTCCTGGTTTTCTCTTCTTAATAGATAACGCTTTGAAAGTGCGGTCCCTCGGAATTACGGTCAGCCTAAAACATTCTCAGACACCCGATCCTTTGGACACAGTCATCTGACACTGGCAACAGTGTTATATATGCTTGTGAAATTAATATCTGTTCTGTCCTGCAGCTCTCCTTATTTTTTTCTGCTACAGATTTCTCACTGTGAAGTTTATCCAGTCCAAATGAACACAAGCCTTCTTCACACACCCAGAAATGTATGGTCTATCAACAATCAAAAGTACCTTCACACTGTGTGCCTTTAATTCTTGAGAAGCCTTTGCCACATATGGGATCTGTAGGGGGGAAAAAAAGGTAGTAACATCCAGACTTTCTAGCTAAGACATATTGTAAAAACCACGAAAGAGGACCTGGAACATAAATTGGAGGTTGCTGTCATGAAAACGTATGAGATAACAAAGTGTTTCTGGGGTCACAGAGGTGAGGAATAGTAGTGAAATGACTTCTTCAATAAAGCTTGATTCCTTTCAGATATCTCAAAAACATCAAGGTACATCAGGTGACAGAAGGGGACAGTTAAGAAGGCAACTAAATGTAGATTTCTTGCTTTCTATAGCCTGAAGACGGGAATCACGCAATGGGATTCTCGCAACATGAACAGGGCCAATACGGCTGTGAATTTGGAGATCTCAAGCCCAACAGCAGTCAACACTACATAAATTCACACATGTGGGCCCTGAAACACGGAATCAGGAAGCTATGAGTGGCTCTCCAACCTCAGCCTCCCAACAGATTTTCAGAGTTCACCAGAAACCCTTACAAAGTTCAGTTACAGATAACTGGTTTCTTGACATCAATTAGATTTTTGCAAGGAAAGTTGTACTTAGAAGAAGCTCAGGTCCCCTAGCCATGAGCACCCTCCAGCCAAAAGGAATTGGTGTTCCAGGGAAGCAACAGAAGCTGATCTCATTACTACGTGTACATAGGAAAGGATAATGGGACCAAATCAAGTAAAATTATTATCCTTCACTCTTTGCAAATTTTTGATTCAGGAGTATAAACTTGTTGAGGGCATCAGAACTAAACCTTCAAATTCCCATGCAAACCTTCCTAAATGAAGTACTGGGCTTCTTCCTCCCCATGCAAAGCAACCTAAGGACGATGCAGGGCCCGTGCTCTTACCAACTTGGCAGATGGTGCACGGGCTCCCCCAGGCAGCGCCAAGGGACGAGCAACACTGGGACTTCAAGGTGGCTCCGTTGATGTTGATCTCACACCGCCCATCGATGACAGTCTGCCAGCAAGTGCCCTTGATGGTTTCTGCAGATGGAGGAAACAGGGTGGAACATTTGGTGGAGAAACGCTATAATTTATATAAAAAGTTCAAGCACGCTCATTGCAGTTACAACAGCAGTAGCATTATAAAACTAAGAATACTGATGGTTTTGAATACTGTACCCACAGTTAAGCCCTTTTTTTTTTGCAGTAAAAACTGACATTAAGCAGAGCGACACTGATAAGTAGAGAGACATCACTCTCAGGAAGATGAATACCTATGCAGATGGTTTTCGTTGGATCCAAAGTACTTTCGGGAGAACATTCACAAATAAAAGATCCAGGGCTATTCTTGCAGACTCCATTGATGCAAGGGTTTGATTCACATTCATCAATGTCTGCAAGAAAAACACAGCTATGTTACTGCTAAACGCTGGTCTTGAGCAGAAACGAGTATTTCAACATTGGCCTCAATTGCTATCCCGTACTCTTTATGAGATGGTAAAACTGGACTAAATTGTTTTTCTTATACTAAACAGAATAAGAGTAGTTGAGCACATTTATTTAGTAGAGAATCTGCTACTTGGCTGCATCTTTGAGTTCAGAAAAACCTAGAGCAAAGGTATATGCGATTGTCAGATAATGAATTCGAGTAGTAAATACACAGTACTTTCTTTATTAAGTAATAGCAAGTGAAATACCGGTCAAAGGCAACAGCAAAAAATGGATGCTTTGAAATGGCACTTAAAGGGTAAATAAAATACCAGTTCCAGGTAAATACTATCAGTAGCTTACAAAGTTTATTCAAGTGCCACTTAGAACTACAGAATCTCAACTAAATTAGCATAATCATCAAAAACAGAAGAAATTCTCATTTATTTTTATGGTATCCGAATGGCATTCCCAGAGACAGCAGAGTATTTACTATCATGACAAAGTATGGTTTACCTTCACAGGTTTTTAGGTCAGGTTTATATACAAATCCCTTGGGGCAGGTACAGACAAAACTTCCAGGAGTGTTTCGACACTGTCCGTTGTCACAGAGCAGACTGTTCAGGACGCATTCATTAATATCTAGAAAGTCAATGAAAATGAATATTTGAAAAAGCCCATCTCTTGCATACAACATCTCTGCCCTCTCAGGTTAGATCTTTAAAAAGGGAATGTTTAATTCCATCAGGAGAAAAACTTCTGTACCATCGGATTTTTCCAAAATTACCTCATTTTAGGAAAGCAAGAACATGACTTGATTATCAAAACTGGACATCTACAAAGTCTTAAGTCACAAGCCACTATTTAATTGACTTATTTCTTTAGCAGGGAGAAAATCTGGATTTGCGAGCAAGATAGCAATAAGTAATCTTATATATAATCGCTTTACTAAGTCAGAATTAGAAAACAAATTTTATTGAGTTAAGGGGCCAAAGGAATATCTAGAAAATGTGGCTCATTTCTGATATGTGTTAGTTCCAAGATAGGCATTTCTTCTTTAAAGCAATTTAAATCATCTCCAGTTATGTTTATGAAGTAAAACCATCTGTAATGTTTATAATTTCCATGGGGAATTCAGACTGGCCATTCAAAAGCTGAGGACAATTGCCTGCTTTCAAATGAATATCATGTCTATGTGGGAAAAGCCTCAAGTTTAAGGTATGAATTACTTAAATAACTCAAGGAACGTAGAAATTACGAGTTCTTTATCTCTTTTTGAGCTAATTGTATCAAAATACACTAGACATTTATAAAGAATTTTTGTATACAGTAAGAGAGTCTGATTAGGTTATCAGATTAGGTTTATATATCAAATTAGGTCTGACAGGTTAGTAGCCCTAATATAAAGGATGCTCACATTTAGCCCTGGGGAATTGTGTGCTGCAAGAAGTAAGTACACGGAAATCTGTAACTCATTTATAAAGTACATAAAATATGGGAAAATGGAGTATGAACGTATATTAATGAGTCAGTAAATAGCATGCTAAGACAAGTAATGCTAATATTGCCCCAAATCTCCAGTACCAGAGGGCTTGAAATGATAAATAAGGGACTTGCCAAACTAGCTTGGTGCCCAGGGATATAAGTGGGCAGATGCAGACAGTGGTGGTTCAATGGGAGAGAGAGCAGAGTAAGAACTCGGCAAGTAGCTGGCATTTGCTGTATTATATATAAGCCCCCCCGAAAGAACAAGAACCACCGCAGTACTTATTTCAATTTGTGTCATCTCTGAATGACTCCATGTTCTAGAGAAAGACCAGTTCCTTAGACCAGCACCTTCCAGACTTACTGCCAGTGGAGAAGATTGGATTCTCTAGCTACAAGTCTCTAACTGACTTCCAGAAAGTAAAAGGTATATACGAGGTCTCTCTGTTTATTTTATTTATTTATTTATTTGTTTATTTATTTATTTATTTATTTTTGGTGGTACTGGGGTGGAACCCAGGAGCTTTCTACCTCTGGGTTACACTCTCAGACCTTTTTTCTATTTTATTTGGAAACAGGGTCTCACTAAGTAGCTGAGGCTGGCTTCGAACCTGTGCCATCCTCCTTTTCAGCCTCCCAAGCGTGGGGATTACAAGCGTGCGCCACCACGCCTGGCCTCTCTGTTTATTTTAAAGCTCATTAATTTTCATTCCCTTCCATGAAGGTATGTCTGCTAATAACATAAAATGTGTTTGGCTTCCAAATTAAAAAAAAAATGTGCCATCTTACATTTTAGTTTTGACACATCCTGACATAGTCCATGAATAGGAGTATCTGGATTTTGGAAGCCCCACTTCAGAAAACCTGCGGTAGATGTCACCACGCTGCATAACGGAGGATACACTTCAGAAAACAGAAAATCTAGGCAGCTGCCGAATGTTAAAGAAACAATAATGGACCCGCGATGATCATTTCTTCCAACCAAATGACTTATTTAATTACTAGATGGAAACTGCATTAAAGATCATGAGAGCAGCAAAAATTATATATATATATATATATATATATATATACATATACATATACATATATATATATATATATTTTTTTTTTAAACTGGAGAGTAGTTATTACTGAAAATAAGCTCTGGTCTCTCTGGTTGGGAGAAGAACTGTTTTCTCTTTCAGTAAAAACAAGGATGGCTTTGTAGCCACACGAGAATGGCTCCAATTTTCTGCATCTTATACATCTAAGAAGCTTTTCCTTGATATAAATCTGATAGGTGACTATTCATAAATTGCCAGGATTTAGTGATGAATATATTTGCTAAGCAAGAGGAATATCCAGTGCTCATCTACAAAGTGTAAAGGACTCAGTTCATTTCTTGGAGTCAAGAAGAACCTCCCCTAAAGCAGCAAAAGAAGGATTACATAACACATACGAATGTCTTGAAAACAAATGACGCTTCTTACCAACACAGTTTTTCCCAGTTATATCCACTTCATATCCTGAATTGCATATACATTTGTAGGTCCCACGGAGGTTCTCGCAAATTCCGTTTGGGCAAATATCAGGATCTAATGCACATTCATTGATATCTGCACCACAAAAAAAGTTAAAGTCAATGACATTCTAATATAAACACGAAATGAACTGTTAAAAAATAACAGTACAATCAGCGTAATAGCCTCAGCACTTTGATGTGTGTCTGTGTGGGAGGAAACGGTTCACTCGGAAGAGAAAACTAATCCCTTTTTTCCTCACTGTATAATATTCTGAAATAAATTTTTCTCCCATCAGTCTCTGTGAGAAATTTGAGCTATGAATTAGAAACTACGAGATTATCAATCTCGAAGCAAGCTGCAGGAGACATCCTGGACTTCTCCTGGCCAAGACGGAAAAGTGGGTCAACTGCGGATCCCAAGTCCCTGTCACTCGTCTCCCTACCACCCACTCCTTCCTCTTCTGTCTGTCCTCCAAACACCCACCATTCTTAACATCCAAAAGTGAGGTTATTAAGTCATGCCTGCATCTCTGAATCTGTATCGATAACATCCTCAAGATAACATTAAAATACACATCCTTTGTTTATTTGTTCCAAACTTCTCACACTCCTGTGAGAGTTTGCAGTGCCCTCTTGACTCTGTGGGGAGTTCATGCAGCAGGCCTCTTCACTGAGCAAAAGCCAGCTCAAAGGGGGCCTCTTTTGATGAGGACCCCCATCAACTACCCTGAGAGAGATCTCAGTCCCTTCGTGAATAAACCCACACCTATCCCCAGCGACCCCAGGCCCCATGGACCACAGTGGCTCAGCCATGGGGGCTTCTAGGCATCCCAGATACATCATGCAGTGATGGCCAGACTGGTGTCAGGGACCAACTGGAAGCCCACAGCAAGGCCCTGGCGCTGTCTCTGCATATGCTCAAGTAAAATAGTAAATTTTGGAAGGAATCCTTACCGCTGCCGGCTGATGTCATTCCTGGCCCACTACTGCACAGCGCCTGATATTCCGCTGCAATAAATTAGCAGATAGTCAACGACTCCCTTATTTGAAGGCCAGGTCAGTCTTGCCCTTGGCTTCGTACACATCATTTCCTCCCAAGTGAGCAGAACCGACATAAAGTGGTAACGGAAGGAGGCATCTCCTGGGGGAGTCACCTTTACACTCAGCTCTCGTTGCAAAGGCTCCTCGTCACTGAGGAGATCAACTTTGAAGGGTCCCGGCAAGTGAGCGCAATTCCTTAGGCAAAGCGCTTTCAGAAAAGGTATTTTTCCCATAACTTGATTTTGTTCACCAGGGAACACTTTACACTTAACAGTGAAATGTGCCTGTTAAAATGTGGTTTCTTAACTGTTAATAAAACTTTCTCCCACCATCTTGGGAATAATTTTGTTTCTCAGTGCCAGTTTTCTCTTTTCTTTTTTTCTTTTTTAGTACCATCAAGTTCTTAATATTTTCTCCTTTCTTTCAGAAAATTCTCTAGCCTCCCCTCCCAAGAACAAGTTATCTATTATTGTGTTCAAGTGTATTTATTTTAATTAATTAATTACTTTTTTGGGTACTGGGGATGGAACCCAGGGGCATTCTGCCTCTGAGCTACATTCCCCCCGTCCTATTTTTCCTTATTCTTTATTTTGAAACAGGGTCTCACTGAGTTGCAAAGGACCTCACTAAGTAGCTGAGGCTGTCCATGAATGGTGATCTTCCTATCTCAGCCTTCCAAATGCTGGAATTACAAATGTGCACCAACACTCCTAGTTTTCAAGTGTATTTTTTTGTGTGTGTGTGTGGTACTGGGGGTGGAACCCAGAGGCTTTCTACCTCCGGGCTGTGCTCCCAGACCTTTTTTTTTAAATATATATTTTATTTGGAAACAGGGTCTCACTAAGTTGCTGAGAGCCTCACTAAGTAGCTGAGGCTGGCTTCGAACCCGTGCGATCCTCCTGTCTCAGCCTCCCAATCGTGGGGATTACAAGCGTGCGCCACCATGCCCGGCTCAAGTGTATTTTTAAAGTTAATATTTATCAGACTACTAGTCTTTCTCTATGATAAATCCATAGGGAAAGTGGAACTTAATGTTAAAAGCATGAGTTTTTTGTATGGTATTAAGGATAGAACCCAGGGGCATTCTACCTCTGAGCTATACTCCCAGCCCTTTTTATTGTTCTTAGTTTGAAATAGGGTCCCTTTAAGTTGCTGAGGGCCTGGCTAAGTAACTAAAGCTCCCCTTGAACCTGGGATCCTCGCGCTCAGCCTCCCAAGTACTGGGATTACAGGCCTGCGCTATGACACTGGCTAAAACCATGAGATCTTTGGGGGAGAAATTCAGGTACACAGAATATGTTGCCAAATGGGCAATGGAATCGGATGTCTATTTATTAAAATTACACAATGTTTTACATACAGTTTCAACAATGTTTAGATGGTTTTAAGAGTGAATGGTCAAAATGGAAAACTAGCTGGAATCACACTAATTCAAGGAAAAGAGGCCCTTTAGTCCCTTTGGTTACCCGGGGCTTCTGGCAGCTGAGGTCTCATGTAAAACATTTCTGCTTAAGTAGAAAAAGTGGAGATTAGGGATGGGCCTTTTTACACTTCACTGCTAAAGAAACTAGTTCTTCTTCTTTTTTTTTTTTTTCAGTACTGGGGATGGAACTCAGGGGCATTCTACCTTCGAGCTATCCCCCCAGCCCTATTTTTTATTTTTATTTTGAAACAGGGTCTCACTGAGTTGCAGAGGGCCTCACTAAGTAGCTGAGGCTGGCCGCGAACTCAGATCCTCCTGTCTCAGCCTCCCGAATGCTGGGATTACAAGTGTGCGCCACCACGCTCGGCTAAAGCAAATAGTCAATATTTGCTTATTTACTAAACATGCTAGAGAACTGTATTTTTTTTTATGCCAGTGGCTACAAATAAGTTAGACAAACACAAGATTATGGGCAAATCCTTCAGAGCGCGTGATGTCTAACAAATGTTAATTTGAAGAAAGCAGTAAAATCCCTTCATTTTAAAATCATCTTTAATGGGGACCAAAAAAAAAAAAAAAAAAAAAAAAAAAACAATGGGAAGGGAAGGTGTCTGCCACCATAGGTTTGACAGCCAGAGACTAAGCACAAAACCAAAAACAAACAAGAAACATTCTTGTCATTCTCTCACATCAGTAATTAATTAAAATGCTCGCGAAGTACTATAACTAATAAAACAAGAAAACAAAACCATACCGGTTTCGGAAAAAAAGCATATACACAGGTGATTTAGTTTAGCTGATGCTTGTTCTGAATGGAAGCAAATTACTTCCTCCGTTGTCTTCCGTTTAAGCAGGATCTGGCACTAGACTATTCTCTGAAGTGAATTCAAATTGATGTGGGTTTGAATGCTGACGGCTAATGCTAAGGAGCAAATCTTTTCCCACTGATAGCCTCCTCTTCTGCAAGTTTGGGATGATGGTACCCATTTCTGTGGTGGCTCCATATTCTAATGAGATAGCAGGCAATCGTGTGCAGTTGTGAGCATTGAATTAGTGGTAGGTGACTAGACTCTGCCAGCCCTTACCAAGCCCCCAGCAAGGTATATGATATATCTGGAAAGCACTAGATGACCTCTTCCGGTGACGCCATAAACATAAAGACCGTAGATGGTGGCAGAAGGTGAACACCTCCATAACGCCGCATACCTGAGTTCTGCGCAGGACACGGCTGGCAGGGCTCCCCAAACGCATACTCAGTGTTGGCACAGCAGCATTCAGATTTAGTTACGGCACCAAACAAGGGTTTAACGCACTGGCCCCGCTTGTACCCGCCATAGCAGGTGCTCCGCATGTGTGTGTCTGAGCAGGAAGAAAGACATCATCACACCGTCACTTCCAACAGAAGAGCATCCTCCTCCCCAAGTCAAAGTTGCCTTTCTTTTTTTTAATCCAGCATTCCTGTTCTGAGTCGTCACATGGAATGCGTCTGGTATTAGAACTTAACAATAAAAATGGAGAAATGAATGAGACAAAACACATTTGGCTTCTAAGCAAGAGAAACCAAGAGGCAGATGGACTCTCAGTTTCCTAGGGGTTACCATGAGGTCCCGAAGTGCTGAGATGTCTTCTCGTGCAATTTTGTTTTTCCCCATGCATGCAGAGAGCAGGCATTTAATACCCCTTGAATGAACGTTGAGTCTGACCCCATGATAATTATGTAAGACCTTTATTAGAAATGTGGTTTATCCCCAAATAAACACGCAATTATTGAATGTCTGAACTAGTCGTACCTTCCAAAAAGGAGACTGTTCAATCTGTAAAAGGCTCATTACATAAATTTGCAGATGTTGGTCTTTAATTGACCAACAATTATTTAACAATTCATTTTCTGTTATTTTTACCACCAGGGAGGAAGTCTGCCCAAACTTTTCCCAATTCAAAGGGCTTACTGAATACCTTTCTTAAAAATAATCTGGATAAAATTCATTTCTATAGCTCAATAAGCCTGATACTTTTAAAGCCACATACAGCTATCACCATTTAAAATTCTGGATTACCCATTTCTCTTTCATATTCTATACTTCCTTTGGACATATCCATTTTTATCCTACCTATTATTGTAGAGTGCATCTGTTTGGTGGGCTTTACTGATTGACAGAGGGGGCTTCTCCATCATAAAATGAGCTGTGGTCTTTGCTTACCGACACACACGCGTCCATCCAGGCCCACGGCCAGCCCAGGGAAGCATTCACATCGGTATGAGCCGTCGGTGTTCACGCAGCGCCCGTTCATGCAGATCCCGGCGGTCTCACACTCGTTAATATCTGCAGCAAGAAGAGGCACTGATTATTAACCAATTTTATCTGAGGTCATAACAGGTTTATCATTATCACACTTGAAAATGGGTAGGGTAGAAAATAACCTGCAGCATCGACCATAAAAGCTCAAGGAGATGTATTCTGTTTTGTTTGAAAGAACAGGAGCAAAACAAAGCCCTGGGCTGTTTGAGATTATCTATTTTCCCATCAAAAGTTACTTTAAATAATATTCTCCCAAGAGATTCTTTTTAATCCAAAGTAAGAATCATAAAGGCCAAAAGAGAATTGGAGGAAGAAGGAAAATGACAGCTTAAAGACAAAGGGCTTTGTTTTATGTAATGTATCACATAGTAGTTAGTGGTGCCAGGAATCTAGCTTGGTAATAAATTGCATCTTGGACCAAGGCAGAAAGTTTTTTCCTTTTTTTCTTTTCCTTTTTCTTTTTTTCTTTCTCTTTTTTATTTTGCTATATTGGGGATGGAACCCAGGGGCATTCTATCTCCAAGTGACACCCTCAGTCCTATTTTTATTCTTTATTTCATTTATTTATTTATTTATTTTGGTGGTACTGGGGGTGGAACCCAAGGGCTTTTCTACCACCAGGCCACACTCCCAAACCTATTTTATACTTTATTTGGAAACAGGGTCTCACTAAGTTGCTGAGAGCCTCACTAAGTAGCTGAGGCTGACTTTGAACCTGTGCGCTCCTCCTGTCTCAGCCTCCCAAGTGCTGGGATTACAAACGTGCACTACCACACCCGGCTTATTCTTTATTTTTTGAAACAGGGTCTCACTGGGTTGCAAAAGGCCTCACTAAGTTGTAGCTGAGGCTGTCGGCAAACTGCGATCCCCAGGTCTCAGCCTCCCAAATGCTGGGATCACAAGCGTGTGCTACCACGCCTGGCTGAAAGCTTTTTCTTTTAGCATTCAATACCCAGGCTAGTGTCCCTGATCTAGTAACACCCTTGTCTTAGCTCTCTGGGAAAATTAGCTTAGCATTAAGAGAGGCACAATTAATTCCTTCAAAGAACACCACAGAACAGAAAATGAATTAAAGGATTTTGATGGAGATCCTTGATCAGTAACAAACACTACAAGCAACTGGATCCAGCAAAGAAAAGACTTTCTTGAACAGTATAAATATTTTATGGTATCATATGTATACACTTAAAGAGGTCTGGTAAAAGACTTTATTGGATGGATACTTGTAATAGTAGAATTTTTCTCCCTTAATATGGGGAAGTAGAGAAGGTCCCAAAATTGTGTTTTGGAAAACAGGAGATACTTAGAAGCAAGTCGATTTTAGGATAACTTCTTTTACAACACACAACTAGTGTATGTGACTATTTCCTTTCTTCTGACCTTAAAAAGGCAAATTGCGAGTGAAACACCTCATGTTTTACTCAGCTTGTGTTGTTTGGCACACACCACGTTGAGATGGTCCAAGATTCCGTGTAGAGATTGTATTTAAAACAACAGTTACATTTAAACACATGAACTCAAATTGGTTTGGTCAGTGCAGTCATCTTTTTTGTTCAAGTTGAGACCTACAGGAAAACTCCGGAGACTAGAAAGTAATACGTCTAGACCCGGCAGGCTGTGGGGCTGCTCAGTCAGCAGCCTCGACTTGTAGGAAGCGACCGGAGAGGCCCCGCTGCTGATGTTAACTGTGGAGATCGCAGTGGCGCCGCTGATCCGGCTTTCTGAGCTCAGAACGGAGTGCTTAGGACGAAGAGAAAATCCCATCCCATGCGTAAAGCGAAAAGAAAAAATTTAAAAAAGGCAGAGTATCAGTGTACAAGGAGTTAATCTTTTTTCCTTCTGTTGGTATTATGACTACGTATACTTGCTCTCTACACTAGGAGGAAGGAGGAAAGGGGTAAAAATATGGAGACGTGAAATTTGCCCTCTCTCTCTTCTCCCTCCTCTCTCCGGCCAGAATGGTAAAGACCGCTGGATTCCTCTGCATGTTCCAATGAATGGATCTGTCACTTGCTGATAAGATACTATTTTCACTGGTTACGAAACCCAGTCCAATCTATGATGATGTCTTAATGTCTCCTAAAATAGCCTTATGCATCAGTCCCACTTAGGCTGAGAGGCTGCGAGCGAACCTCGGTGAGTCTCCGCATATTGGCCAGAAGAGTAAGTGCTCTGAGAAGTCCTGCTCACAGAGGGACTTCCACATCGCCTTTCATTATTTTGCTTGGCAGCCCAATTCCAAATAGCCCAGCGATCATTCCCTTCCCCTTTCTTTTTCGACTGCCACAACACCCAATTTGCACGATTTGACACTTGGTCTTATGTTGTGATACGCTGCAGAATCTTTCTGCGTGTTCATCCTGTCTTCCCACGTTAAGTTCTTCCCAGCACAGAGCTAAAAAGTACAGGGACCATTTTTCTACTTTAAAGATTTGAAAAACTCGACTGTTTTCTCTTGCTGTGAAGAGAGATTTTTCACAATATTAAGAGCCACTGATGTTCTGAAGGTCATAGAGAATGTAAGTAAACAACCGGGGGCTAAAAGCTCTTTTAAGTCTGGAGAAAGTACCCATCTTGCCAAGGACTTAATATATACAAGGCTTTCTTCTTTACCAAAGCTGTCCACTAAGGATACTCAACAAGAGACACCCTAGGACTGTACCCTGCTCCCCAACCTTAAATAGCCCAACACTCTACACTTCTGCAACTGGACCTATGAACAGAGGTTCCGACTACAGCATTTTTGCAAATTTTCTGGCCCTATTTAGAGTATAAGGTTCTTTGAAAAGCCTGGCTCCAACTTAGCTCTTAGAGCCAAGCTCAGGAATCATTTACCCTTGACTACTTCAGGCAGGAGACTAGGTGCAACTTTATCTCTGGTGGTTCCTTTTAGGACCCCAATTTCAATAGCACAAAAAATTCCTCTTAATTTTTGCTTCACAGTGATTCTTGGTTTATTTCTTCTGTTTAATACTGTAAACTGACCATGAAAGGTTGGTCTCTCTCTCTCTCTCTCTCTCTCTCTTCCTTAATTGTGACACCGGGGATTGAATCCAGAAGGGCATTATACCTCTGAGCTATATCCCCACCTCAATTTTATTATTACTGTTTTTATTGGTGGTACTGGGGGGTGAAACCCAGGGGCTTTCTACCTCCGGGCTACATCCCCAGCCCTATTTTATAATTTATTTGGAAACAGGCTCTCACTAAGTTGCTGAGAGCCTCACTAAGTAGCTGAGGCTGGCCTCAAACCTGCAATCTTCCTTTCTCAGCTCCCAAGTACTGAGATTACAGGCCACGCACCACAACACCAGGATAGTATTTGGTTGTTGATATTTGTTTGTTTCTTAAGATACCAGAGGGAAATTATGGTGAGGATATCACTGCAAATAAGAATCTACAATGTTCTATTCTGCAAGGTGAAATATAAGAGGTTACAAAGGAGAGCCATCAAGAAGCCCAAATGCCCCTTTTCCGCACCAGGAGAGAAGAGGCAGAACTCAGCCTAGTTAGAAAGATAATGCACCTTTCAGAAGACTGAGCAGCAGCTCCGTTTGTTTGCTTCAGCAGAGCCTTTCAGGCTCCTTTGAGAAGACCCTAAATACCATTCCTGCAACGAGGACGGTGTCTGGACATAAGCAGGAGCTCTGGTCTACACTGTAGCTGGACTTAAGAGAGAGTTCCGGTCAAGTTTCCTAAAGCAGGTTTCAGGATACTCCAAAGGAGGAAATTCTTAAAAAAAAAAAAAATGGTATCTCTAAAATGCAGAGGGGGGCAGTGGCCGGCAGAAAACACGACTTAGGACGGCACGCACCTTTGCAGTAACGTCCATCCGACGCCAGCTGGAACCCAGGTTTGCAGATACACTTAAAACTGCCGTCTTCATTGATACACATCCCATTCAGGCACATGTTCCTGATGCTGCATTCGTCCATATCTGAGGAACAGAGGCACGTTGTCCGATGGTCAGAGGAGGAGCTTACAAAGGAAGTCAGCACGGAGGCTCTCACTCCACGCCACGTCTCTTTCTTGTTTGGTATGACAGCCTCAGATTTAATTTTTTGCTTTTTTGTGCTACTGGGGATGGAACCCAGGGGCATTCTACCTCCGAGCTACACCCCCAGCCCTGTTTTTTATTCTTTATTTGGAAACAGGATCTCACTGAGTTGCAAAAGGCCTCACTAAGTAGCTGAGGCTGGCCGGGAACCGCGATCCTCCTGTCTCAGCCTCCCGAATGCTGGGATGACAAGCGTGCGCCACCACGCCCAACTTCAGATTAATTTTCATGCAATCATATGATATAAAAAGAAGAGTGAATCATATGACATACATACGCCAAGTCCTTGACCCTTGACATGAGTGTGCAAACAATAGGGCTAGATTTATGTGTGTGAGTGTGTGTGAGTGTGTGTGTGTGTGTGTGTGTGTGTGTGTGTGTATATATATATATTTTTTTTTTTTTTTTTGGGTGGTACTGGGGTTCCTGGAAGCCCTTCTTAAATCCGGGCTACACTCCCAGACCTATTTTTTTTATATTTTTATTTTGAAACAGGGTCTCTTAAGCTAGCGTGGCTGGCTTCGAACCTGCGCAATCCTCCTGTCTCCGCCTCCCAAGTGCGGGGATTACAACTGTGCGCCACCACGCCCGGCTATATATATACATATATTAATGTTTACACATTTTTAGTTAAAAAGTATGTTAATAACCTGGCAGACCCATTTATTTCACACATCCATATTGCTTCCTTTTTATTTTCTTCTGCGCTACTGGAGATGGAACCCAGGGGCATTCTACTTCCGAGCTATACTCCCAGCCCTATTTTATTTTTATTTTGAAACAAGGCCTCACTAGTGATGAGAGTATTACCACCACTTGCTGAGGCTGTCTTGGAACCTGGGATTGGAACCTGTGATCCTCCTGTCTCAGCCTCCCAAGTACTAGGATAGCAGGCCTGTGTCAACAAGCCTGACTCGAAGAAGCAATTTTAAATGGGGGTAGGAAAAATAATTTTTTTTTTGGTGGTACTGGGGTTCCTGGAAACCCTTCTACCTCCGGGCTACACTCCCAGACCCATTTTTTATATTTTTAAATTTGGAAACAGGGTCTCTTAAGCCAGCACGGCTGGCTTTGAACCTGCGCGATCCTCCTGCCTCCTCCTCCCAAGCGTGGGGATTACAAGCGTGCGCCACCACGCCCAGCCGGAAAAAAATTTTAAATGCAAGACTTGACCCTAGAGTATAGGACGAGACAGCTAATCTTTAGGATCTCTTGATCATGGAGATTGTTCTTTAATTCATCAACATGTTATTTTATTTAATAGCACAGCTGTCTTGGGAGACACTTGTTCCTCCAGACACAAGATGTTTTCACTTACAGGCTTTAGTCAGACCACAGTAATTTATGATCTTGTGACCTATCTTTCTCTCTTTCCTTGTCTCCTCCTCTAGCCCTCTCTTCCTCCCTTCCCCTCCTCTTTTTTTCTCTCTTTCCTTTTTTCTTTTTCTTTTTTCCCTCCTTCCTTCCCTCCCACTCTCTCCCTCCCCACCACACTCTCTCCTTTCCTTAACCTGAGTTCTATCCCCACCAGGAATTCTGGCATTAAGTCTCTGAACTGAATCACTGAGATAATATTCTGCCAAAAATGTTTTAGAAACAAATTTGGAAATTCTTTTCATGTATGAATAGATTCTTGGGAGCTTCCCAACGGCATTGAGAAACACGATAAAAAGCATCCTGTACTTTCTTGCTAAAGGTCTGCAAGATGGAAACCCACCCATGATAAGTCACATTTTCTATTCAAGGGAAGAGACTGGTGGGAGTAACATAATCAAAGTGTTTGAAGCATCCCAAGTGTAAAATGAGGGGATGACATCAAGGGGCGATAGAAAAGTCAACATTTTTCTCAAAAACTCCTGTATTTTCAGATACTGATTAGAAGAAGCATTAGACCAGCACTTCAGTCACACGAATTATAGGTAACTAGAGAATCTGTGAACTTAGATGTGTTCTATTATTTTTCTTAAAAAACCCCCACAATATATACCTTCTCATTTTATAAAATTAGACATCAGAGCCAGGCATGGTGGTGCACGCTTGTAATCCCAGTACTTGGGAGGCTGAGACAGGAGAATCGCCATTTGAGGCCAGCCTCAGCCACTTAGTGAGGCCCTTTGCAACTCAGTGAGACCCTGTTTCAAAATAAAGAATAAAAAATTATAGAGCTGGGGATATAGCTCAGAGGTAAATGCCCCTGGGTTCCATCCCAAGTACTAAAAAAATAAAAAATAAAAATTAGCAATGGTTAATGTTAAAAGTTTCATTGTCCCCAGGTTTTTTGTTTTTGTTTTTGTTTTACTAGCAAGCTCTCAGTCTACTAAAATATCCTTTGGCTGGCACAATGAGAATCAGACATAACTATAGAAGTTAGGCTGTCCTCGGATAGCGACACGTGAAATCCATCTGGGACTGTGACGTTTCCTGAGTACTCGGCTGCAATCAAGACTCCTGATGTGGGGGCCGTGACGGAGAGGCGAGACGGAACCTGGGGCAGTTACCTTCACAGTTTTTCCCATCTCGGGTGACGTGGAAGCCGGCGTTGCACACGCAGTGGAAACTGCCGTCCGTGTTGATGCACCGTCCGTTATTACAGATCCGGCCGTTCTGCAGACATTCATCAATGTCTAGAGTCAAAGTCAAGAGGGAAGAAACAGCTTTAGTTAGGGGATTTGACATTCCTTTCTTTCTCCCTACCTCCATCTACAAACTCATGGCCTTAGCTTTGCGTTCCAATTACTTAAATATATATATGGGTGTTTTTTTTTTTTTTTTTTTTTTTTTTTTTTTGCGGTACTAGGGATGGAACCCAGGTGCATTCTACCTTTGAGTGACATCCCCAGCCCTATTTTTTATTTTATTTATTATTTATTTATTACAGTACTGGGGATGAAACCCAAGGGCATTCTACCTCCAAGCGACACCTCCAGCCCTATTTTTATTATTTTTATTTTTGAAACAGGATCCTTTTCAACTGAGTTGAAAAGGGCCTCCCTAAGTAGCTGAGGCTGTCTGCGAACCACGATCCTCCTGTCTCAGCCTCCCAAATGCTGGGATTACAAGCGCACACCACCATGCCCGACTTTAATAATATTTTTCAACATAAGTTGGGTACTAGATAAAAGGATATTTAGGATTACCAGGGTTTGAAAGATATACGATAGGAAAGAAAGCTACCTATACAACTGCATTCAACCTAATCAAAATCAAAGACCCTTCACCATTTTCCTGGTTAGCTTATGAGTATATATCATTATTTATGTTGACTTTTGGCTGGTATGATTCAGTAAATAATTGAAAAAACAACCCTTACATTTATATCAGAATAGTAAAACAGAAATACTTTATTTATTTATGGTACTGGGAGTGAAACCCAGGGGCTTTCTACCTCCGGAATACACTCCCAGCCCTATTTTATACTGTATTTGGAAACAGGTTCTCACTAAATTGCTGAGAGCCTCACTAAGTAGCTGAGGCTGGCTTTGAACCTGTGCGATCCTCCTGTCTCAGCCTCCCAAGCGCAGGGATTACAAGCATGCGCCACCATGCCTGGCAGAAATACTATCTTTTAAAATCACTTAATTTCCAGGGCTGGGGTGTAGCTCAGAGGCAGAATGCCCTTGGGTTCCATTCCCAGTATTGAAAAATAAATCACTTAATTTCCCTTGAAAACCATCAGTCATATGACGATGAGATGTCTACCTGCATAATGGTACCTCTGGTCCAAGTACAGTTGGACTACCCATATATTCTTGGTCTTCTTAGTAACTTTATGGGTATTCTAGCTACCAAATAAAATATTGGTATTATGGGAGTATTTACCTCTTTTTTCTCCTGTGTTTAACATTATGTCAAAGTAAACAATAGAACTTGATATGGAAGTATTAAAAATGGCAATAATACAAATAACCAGTAGTTGATCGCTCATTTAAAGACTAACAACAACAGCCGGGCGTGGTGGCGCACGCTTGTAATCCCCGCGCTTGGGAGGCAGAGACAGGAGGATCGCGCAGGTTCGAAAGCCAGCCACGCTGGTGTAAGAGACCCTGTTTCAAAAATATAAAATAGGTCTGGGAGTGTAGCCCGGAGGTAGAAGGGCTTCCAGGAACCCCAGTACCACCAAAATAAATAAATAAATAAATAAATAAATAAATAAATAAATAAAGACTAACAACGCGCCAGGTGTGGTGGCACATGCTAGTAATCCCAGCATTCTGGAGGCTGTGACTGGAGGATCACAGTTCATGGCCAGCCTCAGCTACTTAGGGAGGTCCTCTGTAACTTAGTGAGACCCTATTTCAAAATAAAGAATAAAAAATAGGGTAGAGGGTGTAGCTGGGAGGTCAAATGCCCAGAGTTCTATCCCCAGGCCCTTAAAACAAAATAAATTTAAAAAAAAAAAGCAGCCCCCAGGCTGCTTCCTTCTGTTGGTAAAAGCTACAAATTGGATGAATACGAAAGGGGTTGATTGCAGACTGCTGTGTCTACACAGCGTACTACCATTTCCAGGGCTCATTCCTACAAGACAGAGGACGGTGCAGACTTGGATGGGAACCGACCCACTTGGGCAGTGCTGAGGCCACAAGTACCCAAGAACGAATGCCCTGCGCGAGCCCTGGCCAACAAGAACGCGCGATTGTGGCCAGTCGCCTAGCCCGCCTCCCGCCATCAGCGCGGTGTCTTGTGGTTGACCCTCAGACGCACTCTCTTCCTGGGCAGACCCTGCAGTGGTTTCCACACCAGTCATTGGACTAGCCAAGGCTGTCTGGGCTTTTTTCTTTTTTTCTTTTTCTGTCTGATCTTTGTGCCAACAACCTACGATCTTTTACTCTGTCCTTTATTTCTTAATCCTTATTAAAATCTGACTTGTTGTACACTCCAAAAACATAGGAAAAGCCACGTATTCTTAAGCAGATGACTTTTTTTGAGGCTTCTGTCATTTTTTTTTTTTTTTTTTTTTTTTGCGGCCCGAGGTTAAGATAAACAGGAAAAAGAGTTCATCTTTTTCTCCTTTCAGCAGGTTTGGAACGCTATGATGTTTCTACTGCCCATAGAAGATGAATTAAAAGCTTGCTGTTCAGGTTTCTCTTCAACTGTGCCTCTGCTTCTGCCCTATTCTACACAGTGCCTCCTGTACTTTTCTGCTACGTGCACAGCTTTTTGGACCGTTCCGCAGTGATTTTTATCTACCAAGTGATAGGGGTATGTTCTCTCCTTATTACGTTCAGGACAAGCTGGGCACTAACTCTTTTGGCAGTACTGGGGATGGAACCCAGGGGCCTTCTACCTCCCAGCTATATGCCTACCTCCAGCCCTATTTTTTTTTAATTCTTTATTTTGAAACAGAGTCTAAGTTGCAGAGGGCCTCTAACGTGAACGTAATTTTAACAGTTTTTGCTTATTTTGATCTGCCTCTACTGGATTTGTGACACTATTCAGATGGTGCCAGATGTCTAGACAGTTGAGCTCCCTGAGGGTAGAGAGTATATCTTATTTATTTCTAGCTCAGAAACATAATCTATAAATGTCACATGGTAAAAGGCACATGGAACGGCTTAGTAATTAATAAATAAACGTGTTGGGAAGCTTTTACAAGAAGACATTTACGGCAGTGCTTCCCACGCTTTAATGTGTACACAGATCACAGGGGATCTTACGAAAATGCTGGTTCTAATTCAGCATTTTAGTATGAGACCTGAGATTCTGTTTCCCTCCAGTTTCCAGGTCTTGCTGCTGCTGCCCTCATAAGCAGCCAGGACTTAGAGGCAACTTTTTTTATATATACCTTAGACCTTCCTATTAAGAAGAAATTAACTGCATACAACATCACCTGAAACCTTTCTGAGTTTCTGGGCCATGAAGAACAACCCCGTTTCCTAGCGTCCAGATGAAATATTATCAGGCAGTAGTGATTGGACAATCAAAAAAATATATAAAAAGAAGAAGAAACAAAAATCAGGTACTTCCTCTAAGCACAGAAGTCTCTTAATGTGAGTGTCACATTATATGGTACAATCCTCAGAGTGATAATATTCAGGAAAAAAAAGTGTAAAAAGAAATGAGAATGAATTAGCCTTTTCTGGCAAGAATTCTTTAAAATTCTCCCATTGAAGCCCGGCGTGGTGGCACACGTTTGTAATCCCAGCATTCTGGAAGCTGAGGCCGGAGGATCGCAGTTCGCGGACAGCCTCAGCTACTTAGTGAGGCCCTCTGCAACTCAGTGAGACCCTGTTTCAAAATAAAGAATAGAAAACAGGGCTGGGGGTATTGCTCGGAGGTAGAATGCCCCTAGGTTCTATATCCAGTACCAAAAAAACTAACTAAATAAATAAATAAATAAATACATAAAATCTCCATTGAGTTCTTGAGAAGCCAAGGCCTCGCGCGGTGCAGACCCCGTCCTCGCGGGTGAGCCCTACCTCGACATTCTGTCCTGGTGAGCGTGCTCTGGTAGCCCGCGCGGCAGTGGCAGGTGTAGGAGCCCTGGTTGTTAACACATTCTCCACCTGTACATGGGTTCCTCTCACATTCATCCACATCTGCAAAGCACAGTATATTTTAGTGAGCGATTACACAGCAATACCTCATAGCTATAACACTTTATGAATTTCTTTTACACCTGTAAGGCACATTCCTTTTAAGAAATAAATAGCGTAATGAAAGCATCTTTCTACTATGGTATACGGCATCTCTAGGCACCGTGAGACTGGTTGAGCATGTTATTTTCATGTGTTCACAGAAGAATTTCAAGTGCACAGCCGGTGAACACCCCGAGGTAGTGAACATGTTCTCGCCCATGAGGTGGACCTACGAAAATGAAATAGACTAACATTTCATACCAGAGGGACTCCAGATAATGGAGGGGAAAGCTCAGCAAAGCTAGAATGGAAGGAGAGAAGAGGAAGAAGACCGAGGTTGATTAATGGAGGAGCTACATCCGAATACGTGTCAAAGTATAAATATAGCATGGTCAACCTAGACACGCATTGTCGTGAGGGGGGAAGGGGAAACGGGGTGGGGGCCACACCAAGCACCGTCTGAATGTATGCCGTTTCCAATATGTTCCACGTAAAAATTAAAAAATTTAAAAAATTAGAGTGTCTTTTGAATATGCATCTGAGCATCTCTTGAAGAAGGCCTAGCTGTATCTAAGCGATCCCTGGCTGAGCTCCGCTAAGAATATCAGAAAAATGTAGAGGGAAACTGTTGAAAGGGCAGTTCTCTCACCCACCACCACGGAGCCCAGCCTCATCCCCAGAGGTGCTCAACATAAGGGTTCCTGCTGGCTACAGGTGCTTGGAATAATCAGTACGGGTAGTCTGGTTTATACCCTCTTGTCTTGAGAGTTGGGTCAACTGAGACACAGTAAAGGTAGCCCACATGTCCACATGCTTCGTAGGAGAAGATGCAGGTCTGATCTCTAATTTCCTAACTTTGAGCTACAGGCTTGTTTCCTCCCCAGCTCTAGCTGATGTCTGGAAGGGGGCGTTCATATCACCGGGAGGCTTCCTCACATCGGCCTGATTCACAATAGTAGAACTGAAATTTACAATGGAACTGACTAAGAGATGAATTTGTTTTTGGAAAAAGTAAATGGCCCCCTCCCCTGTGTGTGTGTGTGGGGGGCTTTTCTGTCTCTCTAGCCCCTATTTTTTTTTCTTCTTGGCTTAAAATAAACTTCCATCCTTTTTTTTTTTTTTTTTTTGGTGCTACTGGGGTTCCTGGAAGCCCTTCTACCTCTGGGATACACTCTCACGGGCTACACTCCCAGACCTATTTTTTAACTTTTTTATATGGAAACAGGGTCTCTTAAGCCAGCGAGGCTGGCTCCGAACCAGCGCGATCCTCCTGTCTCCGCCTCCCAAGCGCGGGGATTACAAGCGTGCGCCACCACGCCCGGCTACCATCCTTTAATACTTAAAAAATTACATTGAAAAAGTAAATGACAGCTGATTGGTTTTATCTAATATATTAGATAAAATATATTTCTTCCTTTCGCTAGCTTCGATGACTTGTCGATAATTTGAAATTTCTTTCTTCAATTTTAATGACTAGAAAAAACTGGCAGGCTGCCCATTTAAATTAGTAAAATGTGCCAGTTTTCATAATTTGGGTCAGGGATTGACATAATTTAACGGTTGGGCTTTTGACAGGATGACTCAGGTTAGAGTTACTAACAATGCTGTGAACATATTTTACAGTGAGCTTCAAGTCACTATAGTAGATAGATTAATGTCTCCCCAGATATGTTCACATCCTAATCCCCAGAATCTGTGAACGTGTTACATGGCAAAATGGTAAAGGGGAAAAGGTAAAATTGCAAATGGAACTAAGAATGCTTATCAGATGACCTTAAAAAGGGGAGAATCTGCTGACCTTGAAACTGGCAAAGTCTCTTGAATTAAACAGGTGGACCAAAGTAAGCACTAAGGTTTTTAAATGTGGGAGAGGGAATTAGAAGAGAAAAACAGAGCCAGAGATTGGAAGATGCTACACTTCTGGCTGTGAAGATGAACGAAGGGGCCATGAGACCCTGAAAGAGGCAGGTCTTCTCTAGTAGATAAAAAGGTCAAGGAAATGTACTCTCCCCAGAGCACCCAAAAGAAATGCAGTCCAAGCCAACACCTGGGTTTTAGCCCATTGAAACCTGTGTTGGATTTCTAACTTATGGGCAACAAGTTTGAAAGATAATACATTTGCATTGTTTTGAAGCACTAGGCTTGAGATCATTTGTTACAGCAGCAACGGAAAACTAATACCACTAATACAGCCATAGACAGAATTTCCCTGGCTTCTAGATGCCCACCTAGCGATCGATCACGCACCTATACACTCTCCACGGAGGTCCAGCTGGAATCCTTTGTTGCACTCACACCGGTAGCTGCCAGGAGTTGGAATGCAGTGCCCATTTTGACAGAGATAGCGGAACAACTGACAGTAATCGGTGACATTGAACGGCACCACCCCTGGAAGAATGACATTGGACCCCGTTAAAATCATTTAGGATGATGGTGCCTTGCTTTCATCGGTGCTTCATCTGGCAACAATGATATAACAGATATGGATATATCTATTATATAGATATAGGTCCCATTTCTGCCATCCGAGATCACATCTGCCCCATGGCTGGGTACCACAGCCTGCTCTTCCGCCTGCTTCTCCTGTCTTACTTAGCACCTCCCTCCCAAGCTTCCAAATTGGGGAAATAACTTATGCAGCGAGTTACAGGCAGTTACCTACATGCAAAATGATTTTGCATGCTAGATAACCCCAAGTATAATTTTATACCTCCCCTATTATTCATTCATCCTGTAAATCAGATTTCACTCTCTCCCATAATTCCCCCGCACTTGGCTAAAACCAACAGCAAAGGACATTAATCTCTAGACTTCTGTTTTTATCTATGCGACGGAAAAACTGATAAAACTTACGTACAATGCTATGTAAAATTATTCTAATAATTGATAGACTTATTAATGACTACGTGGCATAAACAAGCAAAAAAAGTGACCCCCACCAGGTAACTTATGAATTCTTACTTGGTGGCTCCCGCGACGGATATGGATATTCCACTGGCGGGCGAGCACCTGGAATCGGGGGTCCAGGGGGAAAGCCAGGGGCAACGGGCTGAGCAGGGGGAAGGGGCCCGAGGGGTGGGCCAGGATATTCGGGCCTTGCAGGAATGACCATAGGGACGGCACACAGCTTGTTGAAATCCTCTGGAACAACACAACATAAAAAGGCCGAGGTTTAGCTGATATCACAGACCACAGAAATCATCCTTTTTAAGTAAATTCTGAAGAAGAGAGCTTTTCAAAGCATCTTAGTTGATTGGCACAAAGGATTAATAAAACTAACTCTATTCTAATGTGTGTGTGTGTGTGTGTGTGTGTGTGTGTGTGTGTGTGTCTGTGTGTGTGTGTGTGTGTGTGTGTGTGTGTGTGTGTGGTACTGGGGATGGAGCCCAGGGGCATTTCGACCTCTGAGCTACACCTCCAGTTTTATTTTTTATTCTCTATTTTGAAACAGGGTCTCACTGAGTTGCAAAGGCCCTCACTAAGTAGCCGAGGCTATCCACGAACCGCGATCCTCCTGTCTCAGCTTCCCAATGCTGGGATTACAAGCATGCGCCACCACGCCCAGCTCAAAAAAGGTATTTTTAAATAGTACCCAGTTTCCAAGGGCTGTACTGACTTTATTCATTTCCGTGTTTCTTTCAAATAGCCATCGCTCCCTTCCATAAGTGAACTAACCACCATGGGATTTCAAACCTTTTTTCTCTTGCTAGAATGTTGAGAATTTTACAGTCACACAGCAAATCTTTCATATATACTTTCTATACTAGTTTCAACCATTAATAGAAATCAGGCTAATATTTTTCTTTTCATTGTGAACTAAAAGAAGCAGAGGAATAGGTCTTTTTTTCCTGAAATGCATTAATAGTTCATCCCCATGGAACAGTACATGGGACTAAATATATTAAGTAACGATGCGCTGTTATTACTTGCTGGCCCATTTCTTTCTTTTTCGTGTGTGTGTGTGTGTGTGTGTGTGTGTGTTGTACTAGGGATTGAACCTGGGAACATTCTACTCTGAGTTACACTGAGCTCTTCCCTACATTTCCTTTTGAAACAAGGTCTCACAGAGTTGCTGAGGCTGGCTTCGAACCTGCCATCCTCCTGTCTCAGCCTCCCAAGTAAGGGATTTCCAGCGTGCGCCATATTGCCTGGATTTCTAGTTCATTTCCCAGACTTCTTTAGTCACATCTCACATTCACAGCTGAAGTTATGTTTATTATGTTTCCCTAGAATTCTACTGCTCTATTTTTTTAAAAATTACATTATTTATGTTTCCCTGACTCGGGGGGGCTACAATCCCTTTTGTCAAACCAAATGATTTGACCAAATGATTCTTTGACGATGATCCTTCCTAAGGGGGCATCACCTGGCACACCACACCCATCATTCCCTGAGTTCCCACTTCCAACAAATTTTTACCACTGAGACCGCGGTGCGGCCTTTGAAGTCAAGGATCATATATAAGTCATGACCAGTTCTCACCCTCAGCCTAGTCCTGTATTTTGCACATAAGAGGATTATTTCATTAATTATATGCTGGATTGAATTGAATGGCCACTATATTAAGGGACTCACTTTGTTTGTAAGCACCAGTTCAGCCTTTTTTTTCTTAATTCTTTCGGGATTTGTATGAAAGAACTTGGAGAGCTTATCAACATTTCTGCTAATTAGGTGGGTACATACCTTTAAGAATGCCATTAATTTCGTCTTAACCCTCTAGGAAAGTGTATTTCAGCGGGTCCTATACTCTGTCCGACTCTTGACACATTAATAACTTTCTCATGAAATGCTTTCCATTCAGAATCAGCAACCAGGGGCTACTTTTGTTCAACTGATGCCAATTTTTCCTATCTCCGTGTAATCCAGAGATGATACTGATTCAAGGGGGGGGGGTAAAAAGCTAATCTAAACTAATCTAAAAATCTTCTCTCTATCATTATTTCCCATAAGGCAGAGGAGCCCAGTTCCCCAGAATATGGGTCATGGAGCATTCAATTAAACAAAAAAACTACTGGAGAATTAGGCTGCTCAGTAAGTTTTCTCTGCCCTAGGTCTCTCCTGGGGCTGGGAATCGTTTGGTAATACCCATAGGAGAGCAGCTCCCTGAAAACTCGCCCTGGAACCCTATTTTCCGCTCCATTTGTGCCAGGGTAGGTCTTCCTGTTGGTACCTGGTCCACTCTGGTCCTCTCTAGACAAGGCCTCAACACAAAGAATCCACATCGATGTTATTAATTCCCCAAGATGATATATGCATTCCAGAAAAGATGCTCCTGCTACCCAAACCCTATGTCTTAGCAAGAAGTCATGTGTCTACAAACAGGGACCTGGTAAGCGGTCCCATAGTTAACTAAAGAGGGCGGCTTATATTTTTAGGCCTCGGTGAGAAAATTGGACAAAAGATATAACTCTCTGTATTTTAAAATACATTTAAAGATTATTGCTTCTTTTTTGTGTGTGGCACTGGGGATGGAATTCAGGAGCATTCTACCTCTGAGCTATACCCCCAGCCCTATTTTTTATTCTTTATTTGGAAACAGGGTCTCACTGAGTTGCAAAGGGCCTCACTAAGTAGCTGAGGCTGGCCTCGAACCACAATCCCCCTGTCTCAGCCTCCCAAATGCTGGGATTACGAGCGTACAGTAACACGCCCGACTGACTTGTCGCTTCTTTAATACACACTCATGCAATTCTTAGTAAGAAGCAGACATTTTATAGTAATACCTGGAAGCTGGTCTATATAACCCACGATGATGGGAAATCCACATCTTGTGAACACACACTTTACAGTATTATGTTAGCTCTGCATTTATCTCTCCGCTGCTCTTAAATGCCCTGGTTTAAACACATTTCTCAGGAATCAAGTTTTAGAGAGCTTTATAGACCAGTTGTTAGGATCGGGGTGGGGGAATCGGCACCTAATAAGTCGTTCCCTCTGCCTGAATATTGTGTAAAAACAAGATTTTGCTAAAGATTGAAGAAGTGTTAAAAAAAAAAAAATAAAGCATCAGCCGGGCGTGGTGGCGCACGCTTGTCATCCCCGCGCTTGGGAGGCCGAGACAGGAGGATCGCACGGGTTTGAAGCCAGCCTCAGCTACTTAGTGAGGCTCTCAGCAGCTTAGTGAGACCCTGTTTCCAAATAAAATATAAATAGGTCTGGGAGTGTATCCTGGAGGTAGAAAGCCCCTGGGTTCCATCCTCAGTACCACAAAAAAAAAAAAAAGCATCAGCAATATGGGATTACAATGATGAATGGATTGCTTAATACGAGTCATCAGCTAGTCAAAGGGCAGCACGGGATCTCCTGTAGGCACAGAGCAGGGCAGTGAGGATCGTTGCCTTAGCAACGGTGTAATCTGGAACCGCTGGAGCACAGGGATGAGGGGGCATTTCCAGCTGTGGGGATCCTGAGATGTTCATGGATTAGGCCACATGTAGGTGAGTCCTTAACACCCCAGAGGTATATACAATCAAGCGTGGCAGGAATGGGGAACAGCGGATGAGGACCTGAGTTAGGCAGATGTTTTATTTTATTTTATTTGAAGTACTAGGAACGGAACCCAGGGCCATTCTACCTCTGAGCTACACTCCCAGCCTGATTTTTTTTTTTTTTTTTTTACTGCTTATTTTGAAATGGTCTCACTGAGTTGCAAAGACCTCACTCAGTAGTAGCTGAGTCTGTCCACAAACTGTGATCCTCCTGTCTCAGCCTCCTGAATGCTGGGATTACCAGCGTGCAGATGTTTCAGGGAAAATGAACACACTGAGTTTAGAAGCGCTCAGACTGAGTTCATCAGATCATGGGATTCAATTAAAAATAAAGCTACAGCCAGATGTGGTGGCATGCGCTTGTACTGGGGGGGGGGGGGCTGAAGCAGGAGGTTTAACAGGCTCAAAGCCAGATTCAGCAACTTATCAGGGCTCTCAACAAGGTAGCGAGACCCTGTTTCCAAATAAAAACAATATAGGGGGATGGGGGGTATTCAGCTCAGAGTTGGAACACCTCTGAGTCTAATCCCCAGCACCACCACCCCCACACACAGCTACATAAAGAACAATTAAGGGCTGAACAATTAAAGTATCAATCAAGCCGGGCGTGGTGGCGGGCGTGGCAAGCTTGTAGTCCCTGCACTTGGGAGGCAGAGACAGGAGGATGGCGCAGGTTCGAAGCCAGCCAGAGCGCACTGGCTTAAGAGACCCTGTTTCCAAATAAAAATGTGAAAATAGGTCTGGGAGTGTGGCCCGGAGGTAGGAGGGCTTCCAGGAACCCCAGTACCACCAAAAAAAAAAAAAAAAAAAAAAAAAAATTAAAGTATCAATCAAATTTGGGGACTCTAAATGCTAAGTAGCAAAATTTTTTCTGCAGGGAAAGGTATGACTTGGGCCACTAAATACTGCTTTAGTTCTTCCTGGGGAGATTTTTCTGGCCATCTCTCTGGACATCAGCCCCAGTCATAGTTTTTTCAAAACACTTCAGAGGAGTTAGATGTTGGGAGATGTACAGGGCAGCAGTGGGGTTCTTACATTCCACTCTGGAGGCCACTGCACTAGATCAGGCTAATACAATGAGGCTTGGGCCGGGCGTGGTAGCGCACGCTTGGAATCCCAGCATTCGGGAAGCTGAGACAGGAGGATCGCACAGGTTCGAAGCCAGCCTCAGCTACTTAGTGAGGCTCTCAGCAACTTAGTGAGACTCTGTTTTTAAATAAAATAGAAAATAGGTCTGGGAGTGTAGCCTGGAGGTAGAAAGTCCTTGGGTTCCATCCCCAACATTACAATAAATTAATTAATTAATTAAAAAGATAAAATAGTGCTGAAAAAATATATAGCTTGGAGAATGTATCTGGATTCAATCCCCAGTACCAAATTTTTTTTAAAAAAAATTAAAAAAAATAATAATAACAAAAAAATTGTGAGGGAAAGAGGAAATATGTGTTCTGGGAAAGTGAAATTTTAGTCTCCTGAGTCTTGGAGGTCTACACAATAGCCACTAAGTAATTCAATGAGAGTAACCTGAAGAGGTTGCTCTTGATGGTGACCAAGGAGCTACGTCAGTAGTACCTGACTCTTTGTATAAAGTTGCACATCCCCGCATGCATTATCTGGGGAAGTGTCCCTGAACATTGTCTGCTTTCTGGAATCTTCTTCACTTACCTGGGTTTCTCTGACATCAGCAGCAAGCTCATGACTGCCACTGGCTTGCAGGGATGGGGCTGGGCAAGGCAGTTGTCGTCTGAAGGCAGTGCTTACCTGTGGATCTGATGGGGCACATCTCGGGGGCCACAGTGACCCCCGGAGACCAGCAGCGGCCGACGTCGCAGCAGCACTGTATCTTGGTTATGGACTGCGGCAGCTGGTTGGAGCAGCGTCCGTTTGTCAGAGCCGTGTAACAGTATCCCGGGCGAACGTCTGAGCGGACAAAGAGACACACATGTCAGTGAGTCTATTGAGATGGGACCTGTGGCAAGGCTGCCCTGCCTCCCACCACCTGCCCGCACCTGGGCTATGGCAGATGAACACACACTTTCATCCTCTGGAAGATGGGCTGTGAGCACTGAGCGGGCCAACGAAGTTCAGCACACTGGGCCAAGGTCACACAGTCCACACCCAAGATGGGAAGGAGTGACTCGTGTCTCTGTGCTGTAGAGACCCTGGGTTGCCCTTGGGTTTAATCTGCTTCGTCTGGGCCACATTAGGCAAATATTGACATAAATCTACTTTAAAACAACCTTAAGTCTGTACTATACTCCACATTGTTAAAAGATCCTCCTCACTTTTAGGTCTGACTCTGTGAGTCAGACTTGTGAGATATTTTTTTCCTTATTTATTTTTTATTTTTTGCAGTACTGGGGATGAAACCCAGGGGTATTCTACCTCTGAGCTACACCCCCAGCCCTTGTTTTATTTTTTTATTTTAAAATGGAGTTTCACTAAGTTGCAGAGGGCCTCATTAAGTAGCTGAGACTAACCTGTGACCCCTAATCCCTGTGTAACCTTGAACCCGTGATCCTCCTGTCTCAGCCTCCCTAGTATTGGGATTACCAGCATAGCCACCATGCTTGGCTTTTTCTTTTTTTTTCTTTTCTTTTTAAAGAATGAGTCACTTCACAGCCAGAACTAATGCTTATTAATCAAAATTTCCTTTTGTCTGGGGCCTTAACGGATGTTATAAGGCTCTAATTATTTAGAAGTTAAAAGCATAAACTATTCCAAAGTTTTAGTCCTACAGGGTAGGACTAAACAGTGGTAGAAGAAACTTTTTTTTTGGCAAAAGGTATCTTCTCAAAGTAATGTGGTAAGACATAATTCTATATGTCACTTTTACTGAGTTACATCATGTCTGGACAACCAAGAATAGAGCACGGCACAGGAAACACCTTTCAGAAACTACTGTTAAATAATACAGCCAGGCAGCAAACGGCAAAACATTTTTATCTATCTGACATATATTGAGGGTGTATCTCTCTTCAGGTAAACTATATCTCAGTATAATCTGTATAAAGTAACATTTTGAAGAGCAAATCACATTTTAACTATGCCTGTCATTTAAAGGTATAAAAGCAACAAATCCTTTTATAAAATGAAGAATTTTCTTACAGTCAAAAATTCATCCTCATATTTCTCTGGGTCTGAATATTAAACTTCAAATTTTTGCCCAGGGGTCACATTATAGTTATTATCATCTACATCATTCTTTAGAACACAGAGCCTTCACATCTTAGAAGATGAAATAATATAAAAAGGCTAATTTTAAAAACATTTAAATTATTAAAAAAAAAACAGGGCAAATTCTGAAACATTAAAATTATTAAGTGAGGAAGGCTAATATAAACCTAGACAAACCATAAAAGAAAATTATGGGCCAGCTTTACAGATACAAGATTATTTCTGAGAAGTCCTTAAAACCACTAAAGCGAGTATAAATGTGCTTTCCAGAAATTTTTCTGTGGTTCTAATTCCTGTACCTCTGGTCAGATTAATAGTCTCAGCAAAGGTTTCGCTTCGGCCTGGCAGACAGTGAGGCCCTGTGAGGGATGGGGCGCCTCCCCCAAAAAGAGGGTAGATAAGCAGGACTTTATACCTCCTAATTTGCAATACCTTTAACGCCACTGATTCTTTATCTACTCGTTTAGTAAATATTTGGGGCAAGGAAACCAAAGGCTGTTAAGAAGAGGAAGAGATACTTAAAACTGGCCTCTCTCCCAGATTCCAATGATTTTGGTGGTCAAAACCCAGTGTAAACACTTGACCAAATTATGAAATGTGTACATGTAAGTTTCAGCGGGGGCTATCTTTCAGAGAAAAACCAGGACCGATAGCTGCCAATGGTAAACTCCTAATGGGCTAATGTCTATCATTTTGCAAATTAACTGTGGTACTTTGTTGTAACCGTTTGGCCAACTAATATGTTAAATCAGTGGGTCGAAGACTTTTGATCAAAACTGTGACTATCCGGGATGAAAACATTACAAGTTGTGTTTGGATTGGGCAGGCCCTGATTTGCAAGTAGCACCTGCACATACAAAACAATAATTGTTTTGCCCTCCCTTCCTTCCTTCCTTCCTTCCTTCCTTCCTTCCTTCCTTCCTTCTTTCCTTCCTTCCTTCCTTCCTTCCTTCCTTCTTTTCTTCCTTCCTTCCTTTCTTCTTTCCTTCCTTTCTTCCTTCCTTCCTTCTTTTCTTCCTTCCTTCCTTCCTCTTCTTCCTTCCTTCCTTCCTCTCCTTCCTTTCTTCCTTCCTTTCTTTCTTTCTTTCTTTCTTTCTTTCTTTCTTTCTTTCTTTTTTTTCTTTCTCTTTCTCTCTCTTCCATCTTTCCTTCCCCATCCTCCCTACCTTCCTTTCTACCATCCTTCATTTTTTCAATTAAAAATACACACATTTACACAGCTTGTGACTATAAGAAAACCCATGAGGTAAAATAAACAAAGGAAGGTGACTAGAGCCCACTGGGAGGAGCTGGGCCCCAGAGCACACCAGCCTGGGGTTTCCCTGCTCCTTAGGGAGCAGAGCCACAGAAAGAGGAAAAGAGACGATTCTGGGGCTGGATCGTTTTTCACAAAAGGGAAAAACAGCTTTAGGATAATCTGAAGCCTAGGAGAGCCAGAGGTATAGTCCTTCAGGATCTGGAGACCATAAGGAGAAGTGAGAAAAATCCTGGACATTTAACCCAGGGGCATTTTACCGCCAAGCTACACCTCAGCCCCTTTTATTTTGAAACAGTGTCTTGCTAAGTTGCTGAGGCCGGCCTGGAACCTGTGATCCTCCTGTCTCTGCCTCCCAAGTACTGGGACTGCATGTGCCGCCACTTCTAGTGTATCTTTGTCTACTATGAATCTGTCTTAGCCAAGATATTTTGGCAGAAAAGGAGCAGGAAGCCCTCTTCCTTTCCTTCCTCTTCCTTTCCTTCCTCTTCCTTTCCTTCCTCTTCCTTTCCTTCCTCTTCCTTTCCTTCCTCTTCCTTTCCTTCCTCTTCCTTTCTCCCCTTGTAAATTACTTGTCCTTTACTCTCAGGACCCCAAAAGCACATTATATCAAAACAAATCTGTTATGGATTCCATAGGAATGTTTAGGTCATCCCAGGCTTCTCCTGACCAATCATTAGCATTTTTGTGTACAACTAGGGCCCAGGAGTTGTGAGGCCAAGGTGTAGACAGGACATTCTATGACCCAAAGGAGGTGAAGAGATGGAAAACCCTACACAAAAATATGATAAAGTGCCAATGGAAGATGGCAGACCCAAAATTAAAATAACACTAAGGACCAAAAACAATGTGTCGGGGCCTAGGAGGTCTGAGTATCACAATGTGGTGATAGGGTTAAGAGTAGCAATTTCATGGTTATTAGAGACGGACAAAGAGGATCCTAAGTAATGCTATCTACATACAGGGTTTGCACTAACTCCAAACAACCTAGTTAGACTTGTGTAAGAGTTCGGAGCTCTCTGTATTTTCTTGTGACTAGGGATAATTTTGGTATATCTGCAGTAGGAGAGAAACATGAGTGTTAGGAAAGGCAGAGATGTCACTGGGATCATTTACTGTAGTAAGTTGCTAATTATGGCTACAATAAGGTTCCAAGGAAGGAGAAACGGTGCTTGCCTAGAGTTATGGCAAGAAAGCTCACTGCATCTGAAGGGACTCATGGGAGAGGCCCAGACTGCAGGTGCAGACAGGCCCGCACTGGAACCCAGGTCCCCCTCACCTACTTCCTGTTAGACAATTGCACCAAAGTATTTATCTAACCCCTTTAAACCTCAGCTTCTTTCCTTCTACAATATGGCTGCAAACATGAAATCAAATAATTTACACAAAACACCTAAGAGGCGATCCTTTGAATCTTAGTTCCCTTCCCCTACTCCTCTGATAAAAAAGAAAATTTCAAAATATAAACCATCTGATATGTAAATGTATGTACATATGCATATATCTATTTATGTGATATTAGATTGAACCCAGGGGCATTCGACCTCTAAGCTTACACCCTCAGCCCCATTTTATTTTATTTTTTTTATTTTGAAATAGGGCCTAAGTTGTAGAGGGTCTTAATAGGTTGTCAAGGCTGGCCTCAAAACTGTAATATTCCTGTCTCAGCCTCCCCAGGGCTGGAATTATTGGTGTGTGCCACCATGCCTGGCATGTAAATACATTTTAATCCCAACAGGGCATGGTGGTCCAACACACATACACACACACTGTATTTTAATATCTCCAATGTATTTTTAGGCTTTCTTTGAGGGTTAAAAACAACATCTACCTGTTGTCCGGACAAGAAAAGCTCTTGATCTCTCTGCTGATCAAATTCTCTGGTAGTCGTGTGTTTACAATTGTTCAATCTAGCAGTTGACAAAAATCTATCTTTTTTTTTTTTTTTTTTTTTTGCAGTACTGGGAATTTTGCCTCCACTGGATCCTCCTGCAGTACCAGGGGCATTCTACCTCTGAGTTACACCCCTAGAAACTTTCTTTTTTGAAACAGGGCCTTGCTAAGTTGCTGAGGCTGGCCTTAAACCCGCAATCCTCCTGTCTCAAGCTTCCCATGTGCTAGGATGACAGGGATGTGCCACGGTGCTAGTTTCAAATCTATTTTTAAATGGAACCCCTGCTTATTTGATAATTTACACAGAAGCCTAACAACACAACAGGTAAGAGAAGAACCACCAGACCTGGAATGTGTCTGGGCCCTCCCCCTTGTCACTGCCCACCCCCAACACCTGAGGGGTCCGCTGGGCACAGACCAGAGGCCACAAGTTTCCAAATCCTAGCGGAAAACTACCAGACTTTTGAGCAAGAGTGTTATTTAATCAAAGCACAATTTTCAGAAGATAAATCTGACAAGATGGATTGTAGAGAAGCCAGGAAGCAGGAAGACCAATTAAGAGATTATTGCAAAACTTCAAACCTAAATTAACAGAGGTCCTGGGAAATTACTGAAGATGTGGGTATAAACAAAGAGACATCAGGGGGCGGCTTCCAGGTTTGACACTGCGTGACCGTGTTGTTAATGGAGACCAAAGACACAGCTGTACTCTCTCCTGGATCATTCCTCTTTGGAGGAGGTAGCTAATACTAAAACAAGACAAGCCCCATTCTTTTGGAAGGTATTCAACTGTTCAATACATTTCCACTCATGTACATTTTTACCTCAAGTGAGGGATTACGTGTCCCCGTTGTCAAACACATTTAGAAAGATGTTCACTGTGCCTGATTCATACAAACCATGCAGCCTGTCTCTAATTACACCTACCTACACATCTGGTCCCATCTGGAGAGGTGTAAAAACCAGGGGGGCATTTGCAAAAGTAACTGCTGACCGTGTTGGTGCATTCACCCCCATCGCAGATTCCAGGAATAGTGCTGCATTCGTCAATATCTGGAACATAAAGAACAGTCTCAGTATTTGTAGAACACGATATAAAACTGTGCATTGTTATAAGGATTCAGATACTGCACTAGTCAAACCTCCCTAGAAACAGCTCAAGTCCCTACTCCTCTCTGTGATGAGTTACCATTTCTGAGTTTCTTCACCCATCACGTGCAAAGGTTGAGTAAGATGATACATGCGATGCTTGTAATCCCATCGTTTGGGAGGCTGAGACAGGAGTATCACAGGTTCATGGCCAGCCTCAGCTACTTAGCAAGGCCCTCGCAACTCAGTGAGACCCTGTTTCAAAATAAAGACTAAAAAATAGGGCTGGGAGTGTAGCCTGGAGGTAGAATGCCCCTGGGTTCCATCCCCAGTTCTGAAAAAAAAAAAAAAAAAAAAGATGATACATGCAGGTTCTTTGTAGGCTCACAGTCTACCTTTAAATGTACTATTATTTCCAAGTGAGCCCATTAGTCGGCTTTACCATTGACTAACACTTGAGATAAGAGCCAAGAAGTTCATCACTTATAAAGTGATGTCAAACTCGGGTCTCTACCTGGCAGGAGCTGGCCGAGGTCAAGGGAGTTTCCACCTAGGGTCATGCCCCCTTGGGCCAACCAGGTCATGAATACGTCATAACGCGCCTCAATTCACACTGCAAAATGAAACGAAGCTAGGAGAAATTATTGTGTCTGAACGAGCCTAGATGACTTCAGCCTGACCTACAGTCCCCTCCTGGGTGTCTAGTAGCTTCTGTAAGCCAACCTATCAAACACCAGCTGGGGCTAGATCACTTTGCACAGAAGGTAAGAACAGCTTTAAGATCGTCTGAAGCCTCTGAGAACCAGAGGTATAGTCCTTCAGGATCTGGAGATCATAAAGCAAACTGGTCTTTATGGAAGAGACCATAAAGAGAAGTGGTCTTAAGGGGCAAAGAAAAGCTATTTCTGTGCTCTGAATACCTGTCCCTGTCTCCTGGAGGCAGAAGCCCTGAGCTGCTGACACGTAGGGAAACCTATGACCTGATCTTCATGGTGAGAAACCGTGTAAGAAAACACAAGTAAGCTAAGAATTCCGGCAGCTGTTTGGGAGTCACGGGGAACACTGAAGGTTATGAATGCCGCCTGCCAAGCCTGAGAAATTTAGTTTGTTCTATTGGAAAAACTCAACCCAGGAGAAAAGGCATGACACAAAAGCAATCTGATTTCTCAAGTTCTGGTCAGGCGAAGCATCCGCCACACTATTTTAGAGACTTGGAAATAGTAGTAAGTGTAAAGGTGGAGTATGGGATGTCCGTGTATCATCTTGTTCAACCTTCTCATTTGACAGGTGAAGTAACTCAGCGGTGGGAACTCATCAGAGAGGAGGAGGGACTTCACCAGGATGAGGGCCAGGTCTTCCCGATTCTCAGTGGCCTCTCTCCTATATCCCAGAGATTTGTCCAATTCTTTGTATAGGGAGGGGACCAGCTGCTTCAAGCAGTAAAAGTCAAGGGCCTGCAACCAGCTGCCAGGTTGGTGCCCCACCCGTGGACAAGGGTTAAGCAGCCCCAGGGATTCTCCCGATGCGATGCCTAGGAGGGTAAGAGCCCTTAAGAGCGAGTAGCCATCAGATAAATGTACCATTGTTTTGGAAAGAGAAAGTCCTGAGGTTTGGGGCTCTCCTACTAGGGAGTGCATGAACTTAAGAGCCACATTTTTTAATGTTTAATTTTTTTAATTTTTATTGGTGCGCTATGATCTCACATTATATTGTGGATCATGTTGCCATTGGCATATATTCACACGGTACTGGGTCTTTGGTATCCTTCAGCGCTACTGTGATTGCTAACGGCTGGGCCGGCTGCCGTGGAATCCCCGAGTGTTAATGGTTACTTAGGGATCCAAGATGACTTCTTCCGGAAATAAAACGTGATCCATTAATTACGTTTTTCATTTCTCAATTTCCTCTTGCAGTAACCTGTGCAAATATGGACTCGGTTTCGAAAAGGAAAGGTTCACTCATGTGCTCTTTCAGTGCTCGCACCGTACAGCCAGAAAAATCAACAAGAAGGCGGGCACGAGCTCTACTTCCCAAATCGCCGCTGTAAATCTCAACGTTTTGCTTCATAAATGCATGAAAATTTAGAAATCATTTAATCGCTTCAGCTAATTAGTCTGCATTTGAAAAAACAATGTACCTAAAGTTGCATATTCAGATAAACATTGGCCTGTGACATTTATTTTAAGTTTTGGGGACAGAATGATTTTATAGGGGAGAAGGGAGATTTCTGGAAAATAAAAACATCATGAAAAGCAATTTCAACAAAGGCTTCTTGCACCTGAGGAGTGGTGTTTAACGTCCTGTGAATTGGCTAAGAGTAATTCAAGTGAATTATTTTTAATTACTCGTACAAGTACCCACTTTCTCCCTCTCCATGTCAAGAAGAAGATAGACGTAAAAGAACCGCTCACAATTGTTGGAAAAGGGGCCAGAATGATGCTCACAGATGCTATAATTAGGACCTCGGGTGTCCACCATGGGCCCATCTGGTAAGGTGTGGTTCTTAGCCTACGATGCTATTGGGGGGGAAGTGTAATGGGAGGAAGGTAGGTTATTGGGGGCGTGACCTTGAGGGGGTTACCAGCCCCTAGTGCCTCTCCACCCCCCCCCTCTCTGCTTCTCAGCTACCATAAGGTTAACAGGACTCTTCTTCTCAGTGCTCCCACCATAATGTGCTGACTTGAGGCAGGGCACCAAGTGACACCCTGGACTAAAACGTCTAGAACCATGAGCCAGAACAAACCTTTCCTCTTTTAAGTTGATTATCTCAGGTATTTTGTCACAGTAAGGGAAGTATGACTACACATAATGCACAGACCCTCACTGTGATGCTTGACCATCTTTTTTAGGGCAGGTGTAGGATCTCTTGTCTTTTCAGTGGTTGTGAGCTAGACTTCCTGGGTTCCCCAGGTTGGCTATCCAGAGGCAGGTCTATGTCAGGAGTTAGTTTATTCCCTGAGTGAGGTGCCATAACTGGAAACCAGCAAGGGAACTGAAAGAGGGAGCCTGACTTGCTGAGTGCTCAGAGAACTTTCTGATGACTTTTCTACCAGAGCAAGCCAAGTCGACCAAGCTCAAACATCCTCCAGGCTAGATACAAGAGGTCTTAATGGAATATTCTCATCTAATATCATTTTTTCTTAGAGAAATTAAAAAAGAATGAAAAAACCCATCTACTAGATTTAATGCAACTGTCAACAGAAGAGGACTACAAAAAGGTCTAGCCAAAAGCATTCTGTTCTTATCTTGCTACTGATTCCAATATGACGCGGGAGACAAATTCTGTGTGGGTGGAAGAGGATTAAGTAATTCCCAGGCTGAGTTTTTGGTGAATTGGATACACTACCACAATAGGTTTCTTAGCATTAATAAAAGAATTTAAATTGTCTCCATTTCAGTCTGAGCATATGCATGTGACATACCATATACATTTTTTATTTTTTATTGGTGCATTATATTCATACATCATATTGGGGTAAAACACTTGTGTGTACAAACATGTACACATCGCCCGTTTAGTCCCTACCCAATTCCCACCCCATTCCCTCCCCGTCCCTCCCTCCCTTGCTTGGCTTAGTGATTGACTTCGATATGTTTAAGTACATTGTGTGTTTTAGAGATTTTCCTTCTTCCCTCCTCCTTTCTCCTCCTTTAGGTTGTCTTGTTTGCTCCTCTATAGAATTTCCTTTTTCATCTAGACTTCCTCCTATGACCCATTCCTCCCTAACTCTCACATATTAGGGAAAGCATCTGATTTTTAATTTTTTTGTGACTGACTAATCTCACTTAGCATAATGTCCTCCAGTTCCATCCATTTCCCTGAAAATGATGTAATTGAGTTTTTTTTAATGGCTGAGAAAAATTCCATTGTGTTCATATCCCACAGTTTTGTAATCCATTCACCTGTTGATGGACATCTTGGCTGGTTCCATAGTTTGGCTATGATGAATTGTTACCATATATATTTTAAATGTAAAATATATATTACATATTTTAAGTAGCCCCAAATATTGGAAAACATAGTTGTTACATTAGATGTAACAGCTTTCCTAGAGGAAAAAAGATAATATACTATAGCTCAGTCAGAAGAGGCCACTTTGCAGTACACCTAACTATCTAAGACACAACCCCTTAATTTAAAATCTCAAAGGGTAAAACTAGGCGAGTTCTTTGCCTCTTTCGGTATCTACAATCTCTATTCAAACTTAGCTCTACAACTAACTTTAAAATACATTCACCTGTAGTCAAAATCAGTTATATTATCCTTTGAAACTTAAAATGTTTTCAAGACACCCTACTTAAAAAAAAAAACCCAAAGTATTTTTCACAGCTATCTCAAACTATATGTATATATAATATATTCAAGAATTCAATAGCAATGATAAATTCTACGATGATTAATAACCTAAAAACAAGCCCAACCTCTAAAAGTAATCCTACCGGAGTGTGATTATTCCACTCGGGGAAGGTAGATATTAGATGTGACATGTAATTTATGAATTGTACCATAAATGTAAAGCTGTCTTTTGCTGGTGTGATATACTGGGTAATCAGCAAAGAAGTTAAAGGTTTCAAGTCCAGACAACTAACTTTGAATAAACTATTCCTCACAGCGAGAGTCCAGGGGTACAAATACCATAACAACTATTTTTTTTTAAATGCATACGACTACATAAAACCTCAGATCACACCAGGCAAAACTGAGTTGAGTGTTGAGGGAAAGGGTTTTTCTCCTGAGTCTGACAACAAATAGAGTTTGAGGATTGTGTTTCATTATTGTCTGACCATATATAAGTTACCATCTTATAGGAACTTTATGAGCTTATCAAAAAAACCAAGATTTCAGTGTTCCCTACTGATTTTCTGGATGCTTCTCTTTTGAAGAAATTATTAGTGCACATGGAAGCCAGGCCTCATTTTGCAATTAAGAGTAGTGGTAAATATGAACACAGAGTCTATAGACATATTTTTAAAAGCTTAATATAAACCAAAAGCAAATATAAAATTTTACCGCAGGTTGCTTTTTGTTTGACCAACATTGGAAAAGTTTCCATTTGATGGGTGTATGTCATACCCCAGAAAAGAAAATTCTAACTTAGCAACAGGAGCTTGAATATAAGTATAGAGGTCTCCTCTGCCCCCTAAAAATGAAACATCTATTTTAACTCACAAAATCAGAAGACACCTAATCTTTAATAATATCTAATGATTAAATTTATATTTGGTCTCTAGAACTATGCAAAAACATGTGTCTTGAGTGTTTTAAACCAAATATTGGTTCGAAAATATTTCATGTTTTAATATTTAATTTGATTCAGATGGACCTCTTATTTTGGGTCTGTTAAAGTGGAAAAAGCTGCAGGGTTTTTTCTGGTTCAATGGCACTAAGGCATATTATTTTTGGTAGGAATATTATATTTACACTTCCACGGGGATAACAAAGGTAGAGGGATTCAGGAGTTATCTGCGAGCATCGCTGGTACTGATGTTGAGTCCTGTCAGCAATCCTGCTCTCCCTCTTGGATGCAAAGCAGGAGATTTCTTACCTTCACATTTCTGTGATACTTCATTAAACTTGTGTCCAGCGGGGCATTTGCACTCGAAAGACCCAACAGTATTAATGCAATTTCCTCCTTGACAGAGCCCAGGGATGGCCTGACACTCATCTACGTCTGTAAGGTTTTAGAAGAGAAAGAGAAAAAGATTCATATGAAATCCATTGCCGAAGAAAATGGGGTAGTTGGTTTACAATTACGACTGTATTCATATCAATGTGTTCATCATAATATTAGGAATAGGATGTGAGAAACTTTTTTTTACACAATTGCATTATGTAAAATAAATTGTTATCAACACAGTTGGTCAAGAAATGTTCTATAAGAAACATTCTTTATTTTCTCACCTTCAACATAGCCTCACAGAGAGAATATTTGTACTAGTTCTCGTGGGTCTTATCAAATATGCAGCCAAGTATAAGATTATAATATATATATATGTATGTATATATATATATATATATATATTTTTTTTTTTTTTTTTTTTTTGCAGATCTGGGGATTGAACCCAGGAGCATTCTACCTCCGAGCTACATCCCCAGCCCTGTTTTTTATTCTTTATTTGGAAACAGGGTTTCACTAAGTTGCAGAGGGCCTCACTAAGTAGCTGAGGCTGTCCATGATCCACAATCCTCCTGTCTCAGCCTCCGGAATGCTGGGATTACAAAGCATGTGCCACCATGCCCAGCATAAGATTATAATGATTTAAAGGTAATTATTCACCGCCCCATTTTAACCTCCAGATTGGCAGTAATAATCAGCTATCCAAGATCCTTAAAATCAAAATGCAGTCTATGTTTACAATAAAAGTATCTTTTAAGAGTTGTAATAAGGCCGGGCGTGGTGGCGCACGCTTGTAATCCCCAGCTTGGGAGGCAGAGACAGGAGGATCACACAGGTTTGAAGCCAGCCTCGCTGGCTTAAGAGACCCTGTTTCCAAATAAAAATATAAAATAGGTCTGGGAGTGTAGCCCGGAGGTAGAAGGCCTCCAGAAACCCCAGTACCACACACACACACACAAAAAGTTGTAATAAATGATTCAGCTAGATTTTCTTAAGGCCCCTCAGACTACATAAGACAGCTAGTTCTTTGTACAAATGAAGTGGAAAATGCCCCTTGTACCTGCTGGAGCACCATCGTGTGCAGTCAAAATTAACCAAGTCAGAAAAGCAGAGGCGGCAGTGGGAGACCCCGGCCGTGGGTGTGCAACCGCAGCTCAGACTCGAGCAGCGCCAGAGGGAAGCTTTGTATACAAATAAATCAGATCATGCCCAACACTCCAGGCACACTAAATGCTCCAGAGTCGCCCTGAACCTTGCTGTCTGACGTCACCCCACGCTCCTCCCCTTCTCTCCTCTCTCTCCATCACACTGGCTTCCTCAGATACACTAGGGATGTGCCTGCCTCCGGGTTTCACAGTGGTGGCCCCTTTTTCTGGGATGCTCTTCTCCTGGAGAGCTCTGTGGTTGATTTATGGTCATGCGTCACTCCAAGGCCACTTAAGCAGTGATCGGTTTGGTTACGAGTTATCTTAGGCTCACACAGTAAACCATGAGGGCTAGGCAACACCATATCAGTTCTCCATTCATTACACAAGAAAGACTGATTTGACAAAAAGTCCTAGAGAAACAGTCTGGGGTTTCTTCCTCCACTTGGAATATTCTTTTAAAAATCTAGAGGCCGAGTGTCCTCTTTACGACCACCAAATGAGACAACGAGGTGACCACGGTTTGTAGGATCACGACCCGAGTTCCTGAGTACAGTGTGTAGTGCCGGGCATGGCGGCGCACACTTGTCATCCCAGCATTTGGGAGGCTGAGACAGGAGGAGTGTGGTTTGAGGCCAACCTCAGCTACATAGGGAGGCCCTCTGCAACTCAGTGAGACCCGGTTTCAAAACAAAGAATAAAAAATAGGGCAGGGGCTGTAGCTCAGAGGTTCCATCCCAGACATGCAAAAAGAAAAAAAAAATCGCTAAAACATGAGCTATTTATTTTGGTCTAAAAGCATCACTTATCACGTTTCATGGAACATGTCACCAATGAATGACTGTCCTGAAATATAATTGGGTTACATTTTAAAGTCCAACTCACTGTGTACTGGATCAGGATTTTCCATTCTCTCAATACACTGGATATGTACATTAAAGTGTTCTTTGAAATCTAGCTCTACCACACAGACACATGTAGATAGCCCTTCTGATCCTGGCCGAGCGGAAACAGATGAGGGGCCATTCTCCACTGGCTGCATGTTCAAAGACTTGAAGACAGAATACATTCCTTTAGGAACCCATCTGCCCGCAACCCCTCACATCTGGACCACGGGCCAAAAACGCCAGCAAGGAGAGAGGGCTCCAGGATGCCGGGAGACCCTCTCCCAAACCCAAAAGATAAACAAAGGACGGCAAAAAAAAAAAAAAAAAAAAAAGAAGAAGAAGAAGAAGAAAAGGAAGAGGAGGAGAACGTCATTCTCTAAGTGGTCCTATTATTACTACTTTGATTCCAAGGGTTCTCAAGTTTTCGTATAAAAAGCCTGTCATTTTTTCTCAGATGTTGACTAGCAGTTGGCAAACAGGAAGCAAATTTTGGAAAAAGCCAAACCCTATGAAAGGAAACGCCAGTGGAAGAGCAGTGGCTCGCCCTCGCCCCGCGCCAGCGCCCTCGCAAGGGACCAAGGGACCGCCAACAGGTCACGGTGTGAGATAGCGTCAGGACAGCCGAGGCTCAATGGAACTTTCTAAGACAGGGAAAAATAAAAAGGACCCAAAGATTTTTTTTTTTTGAGGTACTAGAGATAGAACCCAGGGGCATTCTACCTCTGAGCTACACTCCAGACCTATTTTTTCTTTCTTTCTTTCTTTCTTTCTTTCTTTCTTTCTTTCTTTCTTTCCTTCCTTCCTTCCTTCTTTCTTTCTCTCTCCCTTTCTTTCTTTCTTTCTTTCTTTCTTTCTTTCTTTCTTTCTTCTTATTATTTTTGTGGTTTGGGGATGGAACCCAGGGGCATTCTACTTCTGAGATACACCCCCCAACCCAAATTTCTTTCTTTTTCTTTCTTTCTTTCTTTCTTTCTTTCTTTCTTTCTTTCTTTCTTTCTTTCTTATTATTATTTTTGTGGTAATGGGGATATAACCCAGGGACATTCTACCTCTGAGCTACAACCCTAGCCCAAATATTATTTATTTATTTATTTATTTGTTATTTTTGCAGTACTACAGATGAAACTCAGGGGCATTCTACCTCTAAGCTACACACCCAACCCAATTTTTTATTCTTCCATTACTATGATGATGATGATGATGATGATGATGCTGGGAATGGAATACAGGGGCATTTACTTCTAAGCTACATCCCCAGCCCAAATTTTTATTCTTCCTTTCTTCCTTTCTTTCTTTCTTTCCTTCCTTCCTTCCTTCCTTCCTTCCTTCCTTCCTTCTCCTCCTCCTCCTCCTCCTCCTCTTCCTCTTCCTCCTCCTCCTCCTTCTTCTTCTTCATTATTATTATTATTATTTTGCAGTACTGGAGTTAGAACCCAGGGGCCTTCTACCTCTGAGCTACATCCTCAGCCACTTTTCATCCTTTATTTTGAAACAGGGTCTCACTGAGTTGCAAAGGGCCTCACTAAGTAGCTGAGGCTGTCTGAACCACAATCCTCCTGTCTCAGCCTCCCCAATGCTGGGATGACAAGCGTGCCCACCACGCCCGGCTCCCAAAGAAGATACTTATTCTTAATTTTTAAAAATTGTATTATCAATCCATTTAAACTTTTTAGGGTGACTTCTTGCTGCTCCCAACATTCACGAGGATGCACAGGCAGACAAGGATCCAGTTGAACGGAGACTTACAAAACCGTGCGAGCCAAGCTGAGTTCTGTTTTACTGCACCCACTGCCCTTAGAACGTGCGTCCAGAGCAAAGCCAAGCTTCCTATCTATCTAAAAAGAGGGGGAAAATCATATCCCGAATCTTCTGCAAATATCACAACTGGCTAAAAAAAGGTACCACAGAGGCCGAAGGAAGCAGATAGGCTGGAAGCCGTCACCCCATCAGCGCGGTGGAGCGGCCTCTGCTCACTCCCTCCTGCTTCCTGCCAGACATCCAGACAATGAAAGAATTTGTACAGCTGGAGGAACCGAAGCAAAAGCCAAAAACAGAGTAAGCGCTTCTAGGGGAGGCTGAAGAGCAGCGGGCGGGCGACATCTGGGGCTATTTAAAACTGTGAAACCAATCCCAATTTATTTCTGACTTGGAAAAAAAAAAAAAAAGAAAGAAAAAACCCAACACATAATGCAGCCTATCTTCCTCAGGTCAGTTAAGTACAACTCCTGGGGTGCAGATGCAGGGGGCAAGGACATGACGTATATTCACAACACGTCAAAGTCGGTCACTAAGCCAAACGAGAGAGGGAGGGAGATGGAGGGGATGCGGCAAGGGCTAACTGGGTGATGTGCATGCATGCCTCCACCAACCTGTACCCCATTAGGATGTACAACTCTAAGCCGGGCGTGGTGGCGCACACTTATAATCCCAGCATTTGGGAGGCTGAGACGGGAGGATCGCGATTAGCGGCCTTAGTGAGGCCCTCTGCAACTCAGTGAGACCCTGTTTCAAAATAAAGAATACAAAATAGGGCTGGGGGTGTAGCTTAGAGGTAGAATGCCCCTGGGTTCCATCTTTAGTACCGCAAAAAAAAAAGGGGGGGGGGCTGGGGGGTGTACCTTGGACGTAAAATAAATAAATAAATAAATAAATAAATAAATAAATAAATGAATAAATAAATAAGGCTGAGGGTGTAGCTTGGAAGTAGAGTGTTCTTGGGTTCCATCCCTAGTACTGCAAATAATAATAATAATAATAATAATAATAATAATAATAATAATAATACAATAATACGGCTGGGGGTATAGATCAGAGGTAGAATTTCCTGGGTTCTGGCCCCAGTACTGAAAAAAAAAAAAAAAGTACAACTACAAGGCACCAATAATTTAAAAAAAAAAAAAAGAAAAAAATTATGTTATTTATGGGGAAATGGATGGAACTGGAGAACATTATGCTAAGTGAGATGAGTCAGTCACGCCCGCTGGAATCCTAGGCACAAGGAAGCCCTGTGGGCCGGGCGAGGAAGATGCTGGCAGGGAAACCAGCCCCGGGGGACTCGCTCTGTGACTCTTGGGAAACGTTGCTGTGAGGCCTCTGATGGTGCTTTTCCGTCCTGCTTCGCTGCCCCTGGAGACTGGCTCCCCAGCTCCCAAGAGCATCCCTCAGTACGAGGAGCCCGCGGGCCTCACCTTGACACGCGCCCGTGCGGATGTTGGGGATGAAGCCGCGGCGGCAGGGGTGCGGCTGGGCGGGACACATCTCGCAGGGGTGGCCCCAGGCTCGGCCCACCGTGGCGCAGCACAGCGTCTTTGTGCAGACGATCCCGCTGAGCTGTCCCTGGCACATCTGGTTGCTGACCACGGTAAAACACGGGCCCGTCCTGTAATCTGGAAAGAGAGAATAAGGTGCCCGTGAAGGTCTGCAAAAGCAAGTCATGGCACAGAGGAACCCCTGGTCCCATCCCGCTCCAACTGGACAAGTGGACTCTGGGAAAATCTGCAGCAGTTGACTCTATGTGATGCCGGGGCAGACCTTCCAAGCTCTGACCCCCATTTTTCTCACCTTCAAAATGGGGGTAACAGCATTAATTCTATCCACCCTAATGATACCAGTGTGAGGGTCAGCTGAACTACTTGGAAAACTCCCTATGCCTGTGAACTGCTGCATAGATATGACATGATAATGTTATTTTCACTCCTTCACTTCTCAAGAAAATATCTCTGTGCTCACACCGACTCAGCCCTATGTGTGGCACCCAATCAGTATGTCCATGAGGTATCCAAACAGACATGTTCGCTGCAGCAGGATTTCACAGACCCTAAGAAATGAGAGCAACCTACGTGTTCAGCAACTAGTGAGTGGATAAAGAAAACAGGATTACATATCCCTTGTGGAATCTATGCAGCCATCAAAAGGATGAAATTCTGTCATTTGCAATACTCTAAAGATCATTACATTAAGTGAAATAAGCCAGAAAGACATGCATGATCTTACTCATTCATATATGTGGGATATAAAAAGTTAATTTCATACACGTTGAGGGAAGAATGGTGGTTTCCAAAGGCTGGAGAAAGTTAAGGAGGAGAGATGATGAGGGGTTGAACAGTGAGTACTCAGTTATAGTTAGTTGAAGCAAGGAGTTCTGGTGTGCTAGTAGGTTGACGACAGATAATAACAATGCACTGTCGATTTTAAAAACTAGAAGAAAGTATGTTAGAAAATTTCACCCCCAAATCACAGACGTCTTGGGAAAGAGATGATATTTAACCTGATTTAAACATTACACAGAATGTAGATATATCAAAACGTCACATTATTTCAATAATATGAATAATGTTTAGGTTTCTACATACCAATCAAAAAATAAATTTCAGTAAAAAAAAATACTCGGATCTGGGGAAGCCAAGTGCACATATGACCCTCTCACTCAACTACGTTATGATGTGAGACTGCAAAGCATCAATAAAAGTATACCAAAAAAAAAAAAAAAACAGAGAGAAAAGAAGCCGGGCGCGGTGGGCACCCTTGTCATCCCAACATTCGGGAGGCTGAGACCGGAGGATCCAGGTTCGCGGCCAGCCTCAGCTACTTAGTGAGGCCCTCTGCAACTCAGTGAGACTCTGTCTCAAAGTAAAGAATAAAAAATAGGGCTGGGGGTGTAGATCGGAGGTAGAGTGCCCCTGGGTTCCATCCCCAGTATTGAAAAAAAAAGATATAAAAATGTGTGCTACATACATAAATATATTTGAAGGTAGGTGTGTGCTTTTCTGTGGGTGTATACGTGACTAACATAGAAAAAACATACTAGGCAAAATTCGAGAGATAAACAGAGCATGGGGAGATATATATATATATGGACAAAATCCCTGCCCGCACAGAGCTTATGGAATTTTGTTATTTCAGGTGGAGAAAGTAAAGAACCTCAGTACTTGCAATGAGGCAAGTCATGGGGCCTTCTTCCTGGCAATTTCTTGAACAAATGAAGTCGTGATGTTCCTTTTAAAGTGGGTCTACCTCCTTTCAAATGCAAAAATAAGCAGACAAACAGAAAAAGTTTTAGAAAAAATTACTCATCCATAACACGGCAGGTGTTTAACATAAAGAGTGATAGCACTGGTCTGAAATCATTTT